>NC_051183.1:70726122-70846121 GCF_013339695.2 Rhipicephalus sanguineus | reverse complement strand
CCGTACATATGTTGTATTTACGAGGCTCACTGAGAATTCTGTGTTGTAGAAGGTTTTGTTTTGTATACGACGAAATTTCGTACACGTATTTTATGTATGTTTCATAATATTTCGTTTTTTAGAGCTTGTCCTGACCTCCCACCCACCTTATTGATTCAGGGATGTCGTGAAGTGCTTTAAATCAGCACTTCTCTAAATGAAAAAAGACAAAGACACCAGAAATAAATTCCTTGGTTTAAGTAATTATCTTGTATGCTTTTTACGTTCGCATTTGCTCCAGCAGCTCCAACTCTTGTAAACATCTGCCTTCCTTGAATTTGCACCACGGATGAGTCATTTCTAACTTCACGATTTTATTTTCATGAATTACAACTCTCTTGACAAATACCTTAGAACTGCTGTCAGCAGCTCTCACCAGTGTATTTCGATGAACTGCGTGCTTGACGAAGAAAAGAAGGGTATTTTTTTAGAGGGGCCTGTCCATATGTTAGACACAAAGAAATGAATCGAAAAGACAAATTAGGGTGCGTAAAGCATAGATGACGTTATTTACCGTCTTGAAACTACAGCGTACTAGTTTTGATGCAATTGCAATGAGTGGAGAATCCGCTTTTCCGTTCCGTTGGTGTGATCAGAACCAAACATGCTTTGACGGGGAGGTCATAATCGAGATGAACTAGAAAGATTCCAACGGCGTAAAGGTTGGCACTACAATTATTTCACTTTACGTCACAATTACTACACTAAAGTCAAAGACATAGATCAACGTCCTGTATGCTTTCCCCGGCCTTACTGTCTGCTCGATTCATTTGGTTGCGTATTTTGACGAACTACGCAACAAGCGGACCTCCATCACTGCTTGAGGCTCTCCTCTAGGATGACGTTCACTACGAAATGCATCGTTCGTACGTGGCAAATTTTTTTATGCTGTGCCGTCACGCAATATTGTGGCACCTAATATTGTGTCAGCAAAGTGACATCGGATCTGTAACTTTACACATTGCCAAAAAGTTCCTCGAGCTTTAAAATTTCTGGATATGGAATTCCAGCCACCAGCGTTTCTATTTGCGCAATATATTTGTACACCTATGCAGTTATATCTTAAAATTAATCTTTTCTCACCCGTTATGGTGGTTTAGCTCTAGGTCACGGATTTAATTCTCAACCACGGCAGCCAAATTTCAATGCACTGCAATTCACTTATATTCGTTTATATAGATGTATGTGCACGTTAAAAAAGGCAACAAGCGGATAAAATAATTCTCGAATCTCTCAAAATTGTATGACTGGTAATCATGTCGTGATTTGACATATAAAGCACAGGAGCTTATTATTATTATAATATTATTATTATTATTTATTATTATTATTATTATATTATTATTATTATAGTAGTAGTAGTAGTAGTAGTAGTAGTAGTAGTAGTAGTAGTTGTAGTAGTTGTAGTGGTAGTATTTTCATTTGCTAAAATATTCCCATAGCAGAAAAAGAACATTGCATAACAAATATCGTTCCCCCAACAAATGTACACGTGGCCTATGTATCTTTGAGTACCATACGGTAAACTTGTCATGAGAGATAGGCCGTCCATCGGTATGGAATACCTAAACAAGGGGAAAAACTAGAAATTTGGATATTTGAGGCACTCACCATCGAATCCTTTCCCCACAGAGTTGCAGATTACAACGAGCAATAAAAAGTGCGATGCCGTGCAGATGTTCATGGCTGCTGTGTGGCGGCCCAGCTTCCTTAGAGGTTTCCTTTCGATGCTGCTATTAGGTGTCCGCGACCTTGTTGCAGCCTACTTCCGAAATAAAGTAGTTACTTCTTCGCGGCGTTTGGATCTGCGTATTTCTTTATTATATGCTTGAAGCATTGTGCTTCCCGTTACATCGGACGTATCCATTGTACAACAGAGGCATTGTTTCGACAATGGGTCGATACGTCACAGCTGCTTTACGCAGAAAATGTGCGTAGCTATAGAATGGCCGACGGTGCAAAAGTGTCCCCTGGCTAGTGGTATAACGACGAACAACATTTAGCAATCAGTAGTTCACATATTTTAGTTCACACGCAAATCTTCTCTGTCCCTGTTTATTTTGCACAGTGTTTCGTAGGAATGGAGTGCCAACTCGCCCAGCACTTAGTCATTATATAGACATATTTTAGATAGACAGCATAGCACTTAGTGTTCGCCTCGGTGGTACAAGGGTTGCAGTGCTGAGCTGCTGACCTGAAAGTCGCAGATTCAATCCCGGCCGCGGCGCGCGCATTTCGATAGAGGCGAAATGCTAGAGATCCCCGTACATCGCACATTGCACGTTACCAGTACGCGATGTCAGTGCACGGTAAAGAACAGTGAATGTTCGATGTTTTGCGGAGCCCCCGCTACAGTGTGCCTCATAATCATGTCGTGGTTTCGGCACTTAAAAATACACAAATTAATATTAGTACCAGTTAGTATTGTCAATAAACACAAAGTATCTTGATTATTGCACGCCATCTTAATGATTTAAACAATTTTAAACAAATTCACACTTGATTCAGAAATAAAGTGGATACTGTGGGTTACATCCCAACTGCGAAAAGAAAAATCCCAGACAACTGCGTGCTTAACTACGCCAGGATATTGATAGAAAAAGAAACTGCAGATTAATCAATAAAACAAACATTCTTCCAGGAAATAACACATGCACCATGCTAATACAACACATACCGTATATATTTTTGCAACGTTAACTCTTTTTATGCTACATGAATCAAGAATGTGAACTGAACAACTTTTGCTAGTAGCTAAGTATTAACGTTTGTGATGACTTGGGTTGATTGATCCGGTTATATCTTGGTTATTAGAAGCTTTGTACTGCAGGCCGCGATATCAATTTGAATTCCCTTATGGTTGCTTGATTTGGCACGTGAGACTGTGACGGACGAAACAAAAATCATCGTTCTGTCGACGTAACCGATTTTATACGATGCTGTTCTGGGACTTTGCTCGTCGTCTTTATCAGCGAGTCACCGAATGCCTAACGTGCTTGCACCCACTAGCTATCAGCTGTGTCAGGGTCACGGAATTGCTTTTCTCCCTAAAATCATTGCCTCGATACGGAACTGCTGTACACCAGAGATGGTCTCAGTGTGCCTCTAAGTGGGAGAGACGGTAATCTACGTGCAGATCTTTGCTGTCAACCAGGATGGTGTGGCTTCAACTTTGAGGTATGAAAGCCATCGCGTTGTCATAGATGCCGGTGGCGGCGAAGAGTGCCTGCCTTTTCAGATAGCGCCTGGTACTTGACGTCGTGAGTCGCTTACGAGGGCCAAAGAATCGGCAGAAGTTTATGTGACTGACCACGCTGGTGAATCGGTACTCATACCCATATTCCATCGCCATACTGCTATGCAATGTCTCAGCCACCAAGGTTCTATTGGTTGACATCGTTGCGTTGTTGGTAGCTGATACATACTCTTGCGACCATGCGTGTTTCTTCGGCACATGGTGAAAATTTAGCAGCATCAGTAACAAATGGAAAGGGTCGGCGCGAGCATTGTGTGCTAGGTTGTTACAGCTTCCCAGATATGCAACAAGAAGAAAGTCGTGAAGCCAGTCGCTTCTTGTGCGGGAGTGTTACGTACGATCGTGACATATGAAATAATATTGTAGAAAGAAAAAGACAGGACGCCGACCAAGGAGGTGTCAAAAAAATTGAAATGACATTTCGGCTTCCACACGGAAGCCTTATTCACTAAGCTGAGGAGGGCCGAAGCAATCCCAGCTTAAAATCCGCTCAAATAATCGCTTGAGGTCTCTTGGATACGTGAGCGGTGAGTGGCCGGCGTTACGGTTAATCGCGGTTTCCCTATTGGTTTGATAGTCCAAGATTCTAGATATTGCCGTTTCATCCAGGATCTGTGTCCCGGGTGATAACTGAAAGCTTCGTCCCAGTTGAGACCGTGGTGCGTTTTGTCTGCGTGCTCTGCGGGGCACTGGAAATGACTTTTTTTTTTTTTCACGTCATTCATGTGCTGCTTTAGTCGTCGCTCGAGAATTTCCGCTTTCACCCACGTAGACATAATTGCAATCAGCGCAAGGAATCTTGCACACAACGCCAGGGAACTTTCCTTTTTAGTTTGTCCTTGACGCTGACAAGCTCGTGACGCAGCATGTGGCTCGGAATAGGGGCGACTTGCACATTATATCCACGCAGGGACGCGTGCCAATGCTTCGCTGATGCCGGGAACGTACGGAATGGGAGGCGCGACGCTGCCTGAGGGAATCACGTGGCTAAGTCGGGCGCAGGGCTCGTTTCTCGGACGAACCAATAAAACGTCTGGGGTACTTGCACGCGCCGAGTTCGTGTGGGATGCACGGTAAGTCGGAGTCCAAGTCTTCTGGCTTGCTGAAAATTCTTTGGGCCCCTTTTATTTAAAGAAAAAGCACAGACCGTTGTGGCTTACAGAATTGACGGACGCGAAATGAAGATATCGCCCACTATGTGTGTCCTTTCTGTGAAATTTGAGCGACAGACCTTGTCGGTCCCGCTGTACCACTACGTCTAGAAAAGGTAGACGACAAGAGCTCCTCCTCTTCCGCAGTGAATTTTATAGCTTCCCTCGATGGCCATTCAAATGGTCGGTGAATGCGGCCAGGGCGATTCTCTTATGATGCAAAAGCAATCATCAACGTAGCGGAAGAATACTTTCGGAGGAGGGTCAAAGGAAGCCAGAGCCCGGCTTTCCACAGATTCTATAGCCAGATTTGCCGCAGTTACGGAGATCGAAGCGCCCATAGGGGCTCCATGCAGTTGCTTGTAAATGACACCACGGAAAATAAAGTATTATTCTTCAGAAATCGAGTAGTCTTGCGAGATCCTGCACTTCAAACACGGTGCGCTCGCCCAGTTTCTCATCAGCCTGCAGGGCAGCTTTGCAGGCGCTCACAGCAAGTGCCACAGGAACACAGGTAAAAAACGACGTCGAATGACGCCATGATTTCATCGTCACCTACAGTGAGATGGCGCACCTTGTCATTGAAGTCCTGCGAGTTACAGATGAACGTGGAACCACTTCCAACCAGTGGAGCACACACACTGTCAAGGTAACTCGAAAGTTTGCAGAGAGGCAAATGCGTGAAATCCACGATGGGCCGCATTGGCGTGCCAGACTTATGAATTTTGGGAAGGCCGTACAGTGCCGGAGCGGAGCCGTTGTGGCAAAGAAGCGAAAAATAAAGGGCCTTGTGTTGCGGATTCACGTAGTGGAAAACGTCAGCCAGAAGCTTCTACAGTTCCCGTTCCACTTTGAGATTGGGGTCACGTTTGAGGACGGCATAGGTGCTGCTATCTTAAACGAGGTCCGACATCTTGCTGATGTAAGTCAGTGGTTTTCATAATAACAGTGGCATTCCTTTTGTCAGCTGGCAGCATCACAATACCGCGATTCCTGCGAAGATTGCTGATTGCGTTATGCTGTTCGGGCGACAAGGCAGAGTGCGGTTTACGCGGGAGCTTGGCGAGAATGCTGATCGCACGAGTACGGGCCTCGTCTCGCTCGGAATCGTCCACCTGACCAATTGCATACTCTACGGCACAAATCATTTTCTTTGGGTCAGTGCGGCACTCGTGCTGAAGTTCAGTCCGAGTTCGAGCACGCTCATCTCGGGCTGACTGGGAGCGTACAAGGACAAATTGCACACCACATACATTGCTCGGTTCGACGTGTTGTTCCTGTGGCGAGGCTGCAGGCCATCCAGTTTGTTCCGATGCGTCTGTTCACATCGGGAGAACTGTACTTGAGCCTCGAAGTATGCGTGTAACTGAATACTGGCGAAAATATCCGGGCACTGGCATTCAAGGCGACGGCGCACAGAGAAGAGCTCATTCTGGAAGTCCCGGATGGTTGCTCTGCAGTCCATGATCCGGGCTTGAAGTAACTGCCGCTCAGCTTTCGATACTACTTGGTGTCCGAAAGCCGTGTGCACCGGTCACAGCAAGCGCAATGACTTCGGAATCAGGACTAGGGCTTTGCACGACAGGTTGAAGTTCAGGTGAGCATTGAACGAAGACGCCCGCACAGTAAGCGAAATAAACTGGCGGATTTGGGTAACCATTGGTTGGCCATACGCCTGAGTAGATGAAAGAAATCGAGAATTGGACGAAATCTCGTCTGGTCGGGATGTAATGGCATTGCAGAAAGAAAAAAGACAGGATACCGACCAAGGAGGTGTCAAAAATAATAAAATGACGTTTCGGCTTCCACACGGAAGCCTTGTTCACTAAGCTGGGGAGGCCGAAGCTTCCAGCTTAGTGGACACCTCCTTGGTCGGCGTCCTGTCTTTTCTTTCTACAGTACCATTACATCCCGACCAGACTAGATTTCGTCCAATTCTCGATTTCATATCAAATAATGTCTTTAATGTTTTCGTCGATGCTGTATAATCAAGACAAAGCTTATCAGCTGGTGCCTTGTCTAGCCCAGAGGACAAGACCGCGGTAATAGACCATGGATATAATGATTCAAATAGAAGAAGACAAGCTTTGACAGCCAACTAAGACATTATTTGAGAAGTTGAATTTCGATACGTTGTACATCAGTCACAATTACAGGAAAAACAATCGCACTTCTTTCTCGAAAAAGTTCATCTTTCATTCAAATGTGACAAAATAGCCCTAAAATATTTGTCTCCTTGTCATACATAGGAAGCTTGTATTGTTCTCCTCTGTGTTTTATTACTTCTCTATCAACTTAGTTCTGTGAAATAGGGGAATACACGTGCTCTTACAAGGGTCAGCTCAACAACTTCGTCATGCATTATTAAGGTTGTGGTAGTGCTCGCAAGCACGGTCACTAAAACACAGTTCTGTTTGGTCTATACAAATATTTCCACAGCTAGTAGGTGCCTAATGGGCCAGATTACGCGTGACGATTTAGGCACTCGAGAAAGACAACGTACACATAAAGGCAGGGAGGGAAGCTTCCTACGCACTCAAACAGCAGTATACGCTAGGTGCCCAGGCCCCGCGAGACCGAAGGAACCGTGTTGGCGGACCAGCTAGCTGCAGACGATACATCCATAGGCCTCCCTGCACTACCCCTAAAAGCCTTCCTAAAACGAATGCTCAGGGCTTCCTGGGAGCGCTTATGGAACAGTGAAACAGAAAATGAACTGTACTTCGTTAGGCCTCATCTCGATAACTGACCAGCCATACAAAAAAGCTACGTACGGATGTTACAATTTGCGGACTTTGTACAGGACATGCACCCATCACGCATGCAGAAACTTTGTCTGGTGGTGACCCAAACAGCTGTGATCGATGGGGTGAGCCATTTACAGTGCTGCATATACTCACATAATGCCCTAACTAGATTCTTACAAGAAAAAGCTTTAAATGCGAAGCAGCGTTTGCGCTGGGCTTTGTCCGTAGTTCCATTGCCGACCGTCCGCTTTACAAAACCTGCCATAGCCATCTGTAACATATTGAGCGCGAGCACGCTCAAGGAGAAGTCTTCTTCGTCTTGTTCTTCGACCGCCTTTATGATGTTACGTGTGGAGCACTTTAGGTCCCCGGGCTGCCGTATGCTGTCCTAGCTTGGCGTAACGCAGACAAAACCACGCGTGCTGGCACGCCCTAGCACGTTCCGGCCTGTGAAGGGGCTTGGTAAGACACTGTGACCTCTCCCCCTTACACTCTCTCAGCAATCGCGTGATGGCGTCGGGGAACGAGATTCTGCAGACGCACGATGAACCTGCGTGGCGGGCTACAACAAGAGTTCGGGATGAGTAACAGCAACAGCAACTAAAGTGAATTCATGGTGTGCTCCACATGCAAGGACGCGTTAACATCGGGCAAGGTGCCCGTGATGAACGGAACTTTAAGTCGACCCATGCGCTCCTTCGCATCCCCACATGCTTCTCTTTAGTGGGAGATGGTGAAATTTTTTTCTTTTCCTTACTACACCATCAACGACAGCGCTGGTCCTGTTTGGTCTTTCTTGTCTTCGTTGTATTGCGCTGTTTTCTAATATGTACGAATTCCACTGCCTCCTTCAATGCTCATACGTAAGAAATCTTCCATGAAACATGAAGCACTATTTGGATTTTTAAAATATGTACAAACATTTAAGGTTATATGCCGAGAGACTCCGTAGCACGGCCTCTCAGCAGAGGTGGCTTGTGCGGCAGTTACATTCCAAAAGCAGCGGCTTGCCAGCCCTTGGACTCAAGGGCGCTGACGAGGCATTCCTTCTAGAGCCACGCTTCCATATTTCAGTATATTGATCGCGTGTCACTCCTTCACGTCAGGCACGTTTATCATCACTTTCATGATCCTAATATTATTATTTTTACCGCACCTTTTGTGCGCATAATTTTGGGCCCTTATACAGCCACTAATTACCATCGTTGATCATATCCTATATTGTGACCTGGCGCCCTTTGGCCATCACTGGCCCTTGCAGCATAAAGCACCACATATCAACATCATTACATTATGCATGCAGTCGATGAAGCTGGTTTTATTATAATTCATGTGCAAAGGGGGCTTTTGTGTGTCTTCATAGCCTTCGACGGCGTGGGTAACTGGTGATGGGTACTGAAAAGTTAATTCGCAGTTTGTTTGTTTGTTTGTTTGTTTGATTATTTTTTTTAGATTGTGCCGCAACTTGAACACGCGTGGCACTATGTCTACTGATCTCGTGTTTGCATGTTCTCGGAAGTTTGTAGCGGTGCTCTATGTAGCGATGCGACTTTGCAAGGGTGTGTCATGCTCGCTGCTATGCTAGTCATCATTGACCGCTCACTCGCTCCGTCGATCGCATTGGTAACATGAGCGTACAGTGATTGTAGGGCCACTGGCCAAGTGGGAAAAGGACTAAAATTCTTTAGCGCAAGAAAAGCCATCGCTATAAAGTGGTGGCCTCGGCAGAAACACATTCGTTCCTTTGCCAGCATTGTTTTCTTGTCCAGGAAGTTGAAAACAATTGTCAAAATATGTATGCTTGCAAAACATGTATGACATAGCATGCAAGCGGTTTGTTCTCTACAATTCGAAAGGAAACAATGCAGAGAATATTAGTGATGCTCGGGATAACAGCAAGCGCCCCGCATCTGTGAGAGCATTTGGGAGGGGCGGGGGAGATGCAGGTTTTTTTTTTTAACCCCGCCGCAGCTATCATAGAAATAAAATTACCAAGATAGGGTCTATGATCCGCAAGATTTGTGCCTGCCCTCAAGATAAAAGATGGTGCCAAGCCACACAGAAATGTAGATTAATGCGATTTTCCCGTGTTCTCAACATGATCTTTGTCTTTATCTTGCAGTCTATGCATGTGCAGACGATCATCGAAACAGCAGTTTTAAAATTGCCAGGAATTCTACAAGCGCCTACAAATGAATACTTTTCGCAACTGATAACAGCAACATTTTGAAAGCCTTATTTAGGGAAAGCTCCAACATGACTGATAGAAGCGAGCCTTTTTTAGGAACAGTGTTTTGGAACGTATAACTTTGCAGCAGTGGGAAAGTATGAGCAAAGCCTGTATAATACATGACTATACCTAGAAGCTGCGATGCGCAGCGACTGTTACGGCCACCAAACGTTCACTGCGCTTGAAATCGCGCAGGAAAGTATGCATTCAAATAACTACGATCACGCAGGTTGAAGACGGACTTGACAGGCATGGTGGCGTCCCAGTAAAAGTAGCAAATTACTCTCCGAAACGTGACTTACCCACAAAGAAAATTTCCAATAACGAAAAAACAAGGGTTATGAATACGCTGTTTGAATGAAGTTAGGCAATGAAACATTTCAGTTTTTTTTAAGTTCTTGCACTGTATAATTAGGCTTTCTTCAGACGATCACCTGTTGTGCCGTCAAAGACCAGAAGCCACTATCAGAAAACATAGTGCCTTATTTGCATCGTACAGACACTTTTAAATGCAGCTTCTTTTCCCCTCCTGTAATTTAAACATGGAAGTAATTGCCTCGGTCTACTCGTTCTCTTACCTTAAAATTATTCTTAGAAACTATTCAATTGTATGCGCATTTATTTCATTTTCTTTGTTTATAATCATACGTCTACATCGTTCCGTATTCACACCAACTCCTGCAATAGCACATCAGGGCTGCAATACGTACAAATTAGTAAATAAAATAAACAAACGAGCAGTTTATACTTGTAAGTGTCGACATGCTTTGACGATAATTATACCTATAAATTGCCTAATTAGCGTGTATAAGTTAACAATAAACTATGAAGTCTAGTGCCGAAAGCTCAACAACATAATGGCCTACTTGTAGCCGATCGCGCTTAAAGGCAACTCACTCTTGCGTTTATGTTGCGTTGCCGGTACGCGATTCCCCCACGATGTTCCTCCGTCATGGACGCTTGAAGTGGTGGAACTTGTGGGTGTGCCTGTTGATTGGCTGCTAGTCGCTCTTCCGTTGCTTGAACCTTGTCCTCGAGTTTTTCCTGCTTAGAAGTCAAAATTGCAGTGTAAGCGCTTCATGAGAAAGCATAAAACTGTGACTTCACTATGATTCACCTGCCGATATTTAACTTAATACGTTACAGCAGAGATAGCCGTTCCGGAAATCTTAGGAACTGGCCGGAACGTATAATTAGATTGTGGTGGAAATGAAGAGACCGTGAAATATAGTGAGATACTCAAGGCTTCTTGGCGACTTGTGTGAGATTGTTTTATTAATCTGCGTTTGAAAGTCACAAGAACCCGGTATGGTCGAGTAGGCTAGCCAAAGAGGCTCGTTGCTCCACACTGGAGTCATTTCCTTTGCTGTAGGTAGTCCTTTACTTTTATGGCCACCATACTTAGTGCTTAACATTAGAGTATATGTATATTATTATGCATCGCCGCTTTAAACTGCGCTGCTTACGAGGCGAAGGACGTTAGCGCTGAGAAGCGGCGCGGCCTTTGCGATAACTAGTGCAACATGTGGAGCCTCATCGCTTGCGCAGCAAACCGCAGCGCACAAGCTCTAACAGCTGTCACCCTCACCTGTCACTGTTTGCAGCATGTGTTTTGTGTACGACTTCACAGTCGCCGAAGATAAAAAATTTTGATTCCGAGTGTTTTCAGGGTAGTTTTCTGTGTTACCATTCCGTGATTATACATTGTGACCTGTAATCTTTCCGCAGTACTAAAGGAAAGAAAGTAACAGTTTCGTCTCAAGGGCGAAGTAAGAATACAATAGCAAGAAATTAGAATGTCACAGAAAGAACGGCAAGCGGCTAGAAAGTTGCTGCGTGTTGCTCAAGCACAAAGGAGACAGGAAAAGAAAACACACAAGGGGAACGCGAACTAATAATAATAATATCTGGGGTTTAACGTCCCAAAACCACGATTTGATTATGAGAGACGCCGTAGTGGAGGGCTCCGGAAATTTCGACCACCTGGGGTTCTTTAACGTGCACTTAAATCTAAGTACACGGGCCTCAAACATTTTCGCCTCCATCGAAAATGCAGCCGCCGCGGCCGGGATTCGATCCCGCGACCTTCGGGTCAGCAGTCGAGCGCCATAACCACTAGACCACCGTGGCGGGTGAACGCGAACTAACAACTGTCACAGCTCGACACCTGCAGCGCCTTCCTGAAAACACAAAGAAGGACGCACGAAAAGAACGTTCTCGTATACACAGGAGGATCACGAACGGTCACATTTGTTACTTCAACTAGCCCCTACTTTGGCTCCTCTAGCTAGAAGCTCACTCCTTTCGCAAACGCGAAAGGAATGAGCTCTAGCAAGAGTGACCTTTGTATGGACTATAGCTTCAACGCAAACTTTGTGGTCAAAGCACAAGACGTAGAAAACTCCCCCACGAGGGATAATCACGCGAGTACGGTGGACCACGCCCTGTATGTCAAGGTAAAAGCCGGAGGCGCACATCCCAACTCCGGCGAAACACTAGAATGTTTTTAGACTTGGGAAATAAAAAAAATGCGATCCTGAAGGATGCATGCGCGGCACGCAAGCCACTCTCGGACTCTTGCGCTCGCGTTGTCCCAAGACCCTACAGGGCCTTCCTTTGGGTGGCGAACAAAACCGGAGAGCGCGTGACCTCTTGAGGTCGCGCGCTCTTTGGTTGGCAGTGACACGTGAAGCCGTGGCTCGTGTTCGCTGCAGGCGTCGGTTCTGGTCACTAAAATAAGACTTCACTTGAGGACTAGTTGGTGCAGATTCCAGAGTGAGTGAGTGAGTGAGTGAGTGAGTGAGTGAGTGAGTGAGTGAGTGAGTGAGTGAGTGAGTGAGTGAGTGAGTGAGTGAGTGAGTGAGTGAGTGAGTGAGTGAGTGAAACAACTTTATTAGGTCCACAACAGACGTGAGTAAATTCAACGTCACCTGGCTAGGCCCACTCGGGGACCATCAGGTTAAACCTGACGGCCGTTGGCGTGGGCCCTCTGGAGGGCCAGAATTTGAGAGGTCTCGTCCTGGGCCTTAATGAGTTTCTTCATTTCCTCTGGGGTGAATAGGGGACCGGCAGAGGTGCAAGCCGACAAAACATGCTCGAAGTCCGCATAACCACCACACAGGGGGCAGTCCGGGTTGGGAACCGCTCAGTGTGCATTGTGTGCAGTGCCGCAGGTCTCGAGTACGTGGTTGTTCGTAGCACTCTAAGAGTGACATCTTGGGCCCTGCATAGCGAGGAGTATGACAGAGGCAGCAGTCTTTTTGAGAGATAGTGGTGATTGCTTATGTTGTTGTACGAGCAGTGATGCTTGGGTCGCCCAGGAGATGACGCTTTACCCGGCACTTGCTCAGTCAAACCTAGAGTAGCCGAGTGCGCCTGCTCGTTGGGATGGAGCGAAGCACCCTCAGCAGTTTCAAGGTGCGCAGGAAATAACCAATGAGTGATTTTCAGGCATTTGGCTTTTTCAGTGATTTATAGGACCCGGATAGCCACCATGTCTATCTAAAAAGCCTTGATAGCGGACTTGGAGTCCGAATAAATCGTGTCATGTTGTTTTGTGCACCGTCCATCAATGCAAGAGAAATGGCAACCTGCTTAGCAACGCTGGAACTATAAGTGCGGATTGTAGCGCAGCTGACGACTTTGTAGTCACAGTTGACGACCACTGAGGACAAGGCTTTCTCTTGAGCGTACGAAGCAGCATATACAAAGCAGGCTAGATCCTTGTCCAAGCGGGCACTGGCGAGGAGAGCTTTACCCCTGGCTTGTCTAAAATTACATCGCAAACGCACTTCTTTGTCCTTCTTACTTTTTTGCCACTGCACCCATCTGAATATAATTTCATGTCTTTTAGTATCTAATACACTATCACCCTTGTTAAACATTTTGGTTTAGAGCTATCGATGTGCGCGCATGCGCGGTAAGTTTGCCTTGGGCTCATATATGCATTAGCATATTAAAGAATAAAGCAGTTGAGTGAGCGCTTGTGTCTTACGTTTCCTTTCATAGTGGTTGTCTCGTGGGTTTGCACTTTAATATTAGCAGCAGGATTCTGGTCACATACCATATATACTGACATTCTGCTTCAGCCGCCTCGTTTCTTCAAAAGTATGCCGCCTCCTAACACAGACGTCGCGTTGCACAAGGTTAATTGGTTGTAAGCATGAAAAGAGAAATTCCTCACCAGATCGGCAAACTTCATCACAGGCAACTTTGCTCAAGAAGGGTGCTTCTCTGCTGCAGCTAGGAAGGCATTTTCCAGATTCGGTGTCGAGGTACCATCTCTGACGACATTTGTGAGTTGATATTTCCGACTTGACATGACATCGCTTATCTGAAGCAGAGGCAAAGTTCGAACAACATTAAATCAGAAAAGTGATCCGGTACAGAGCTGAGAAATCAATTCGCTGTTATCAAAGCGTTTTTGCGTTCCTCGTCCCAATGCCCCCAAAAATTTTTTCAGCAGTGACTGGCTGATACTTTCTCGCATGTGTAGCAATTATCGGTTCTAATATTTCCTCAATGCCAGCCTTTACGCGTATAGGCACAACTCATATACGAGAAAAATACCCATTTGGGTATAAAACATCTCTAACAGGCCTCGTGTCATGACTAAGAACTAGCATTTTCTAATAGTTTGAATCTAAATATGGCTTCCACATAACCTAACACAATGTTCCCTGAATTGTTATCTTTTATAATTCATTAAAGGTGTTCGGTAAAGTGATATAAAGTTTACATTGCTGGTGTAAAAGCTCGAAAAATAGGCACAACTCAAGCTAGTTTCGAACTCGAATATGAAGACAATCATTAATTTTTAAAGCCACGCTGCTCACTGTCATTTGCACAATACCGTGCTGACTTATTCCGTCTCACTTTATTTTTTGCTGCCACACATGAGTAAAACATGGCAACTGAGCTAAAATTCTGTCATTGATATGTACGGCTTACCAGCCATAGGTGCCTTAGGTCTCAGATGTGCTCTGACTGCTGTCAGATTAGGCTGCTGAGGAAGTTGCTGCCCAACCGATGTACTGAAGTTGCCGTGTTCCCTGGATGCTCCTTGACTGCTCCCAAACGAGTGCGTAATTTCTTGTTGCTCTGCATTAGAGGAACGGATAGATTCTTAGTGCGTATGTGCCCGCTAAGAGCGATTAACGAAGGAAATAAAGATTTCTTTAGTTTTTTTGTATATACATGAGTCATAGGCGTAGATGAAAAGTTTGCTGGCTTGATTATAAATTCTTGACAAAGTAACAATTATATTTTTTTTATGAAAAAGTGTGTCAGAAAAACAGAGAAGTAAGTTTAATGAAACAATCTCCCAGGGCCCCGCTGGCCACTTCGACCGGTCCTGACCCATATTCGACAGATGGCATCCCAGGGTCGGACTGGCTGTGGATACAATAGACACGAACTCACCCGTCGCTTTTTTCAGGAGAGTGCTTGGCGTAATTGATGCTTTCAACTCATTCGCCTGAACGGATCCACGAGTGCTGCCCGTCGCTGCATTGGCGGACCCTTGTCCTGAACATATAAATATAGGACGGGCACGAGTTAATAGAGAAATGCTTGGGGTGCATGTACAGGAAGCACAATTTTCTACTTGTAACCTAACTCGCAGTGTGAAGTAACAGCGTAATATAGCAATATTTGTCAGCATCCTGAATACCCTAAAGCCCGATACCCATGGCGCGTTTCCAGCTCGCGAAAAGAAAACACGACTTGCGACAAACTCGTGCATTGCTACCGTCAAGATTGCACAAGCACGAAAAAAACAATGCAGCGGCAGTGCTGCAGTGCCGCGCCACACTTTCTGGGTTGCCAGGGTCACACAAGATAAATCAAAACGGCATGAATTGTTTGCGTTTACACTGCAATAAGAAAGACTGTCGTCTAATCAGTGAATGTCGCCTCAGCCGTTTCATACACTATACATTACCATTAGATTTGTTGGGACAGAAAAATAAATAGAAAAGTGTGAAGGCCTTAGTATACAATGATAGTGAGAGCTAAAGATGTTTTCGATGCGCCAAAGCACGTTACAATCACTAGTACGTCTTTTGGACGAACGATTTCAATAGGCGCACCATAGTATAATAATTGTTGGGTTGCAACATCCCAAAACCGCGATAGGATTATGATGGATGCCGTAGTGGAGGGCTGCTGGAATTTAGACCACCCTTGGTTATTTAACGTGCACCTAAACATAAGTAGACAGGCCTCAAGCATTTGCGCCTCTATCGAAAATGGGCCACCGTAATCGGGATTCGATTCGGCGACCTTCGGGTCAGGAGTCAAGCACTGTAACAACTAGACCACAGTGGCGAGTGAATGGGCATGTTAACTCCGCTTAGAAAAACTTCCGCCGACATGCACGAAGAGGAGGGCCATCTGGTGCCATTGGGAGAAACTAAAACGCGACTCCACATGGCTGCATTCACGGCTCTGATTGGCGATCGCGCACCCAAGGCGTCTGTTCTTCCCCTATTCCAATTAGTAGCAAGGCGCTACGTGATTTCGTGATGGCTTCTACTAGGCGCCAGTCAAAATCATGCCTGAGCCCTTGAAGGCACGTCAATCGCGCCATCAATAGCGCCTTGGTTTTCCGGCTTAAGAGGAGCACGTAAGTGTTGCGTAAACATCGAACGTTAAGGACCAGTGCATTTATTAAGCCATTTCATGTAACAATAGGAATGTGCATAAAATATTTTGTACACAAATTTTCGGTATTGATACCTTTTAACAAATGCACATCGTCGATATGTTAAATGTTTGCGTCTGTTGTTGGAAACCACCAATTTGACTTGACTTCTGCTTTTGCTTTCTGCAACTCAATAGCTTCAATGTATATCACAATCAGTGCTCTTGTATGTAAGCGAGAAGGTGTGTAGAAAAGGTAAAGTTTTGTAGTTCAGCCATGAGACTCAAATACAGCGTTTCCATCCTGAATGACCATTTTTGTAAAAATACACCAAACGACTTTCGCATTTAATGCATCTTATGTGCTGCTTCTGGTCCACAATTTTAGAGCCGTATTTCCCGGACTATTAATTGATGTCAGGGAATTTATAGTTACATTATGTTAGGTACGTCCAGAGGTGTGGCAACCGTATGATTAACAAAGACTACCTAGCTACCTGCAGTTATGTTTGCTCTGTACCTTTATTGTGGTGGATTGCGTTTAACAGGGAAGCTCTTTAGGCCGGCCGTAATGTCGACCCTGCCGAAAAACTATCATCATCATAAACAGGTATGTGCCACTACGGCGCCGCGCAAGAGAGGGCACCACTGCCTCTCCGAGTGAGCAAATTTCCCCCCCTCTGCGCTTCGTCGGCTCTACTGCGAAACAACCTGACGTAACTCGCTGCAGACGACGCGTATCTCAGCTGCCGTAACATGCAGGAAGTCGATAACGTGCAGCAAAAAGTAGCGTTCTTGTCGCACACCGAGTTTGAATCTGCCTAACAAGATTCTACTCGTGAGGTGACGGGCCCCTGCTTCACTGTGCCAAGCTTTGTGCGACTAATTTGCGCGATATAATTTTTTTTATGTGAGACTCTTCGTCTGGATTTACAAGTACGTTCCATGGCCTGCTTCTTCTGAATATAATAGTTTCATAAAAATAACAATAATGCTCGTGGCTCAGTAAAGAAAATGCGAACACTCGTGTAATTTTTTCGCACTTTTGTTTACCTTGAAACGCACATCGGTTACATTGCAGCGCACTATTTTAAACGCAATCGACGATCGCATGAAACGTCTGCATCTTTCGAAAAAAACCACCGCGGCTGTTTGCAAAAGGCGCATGCATAAAAAAATGCGTTATATAAATTGGCATTCGGCAATTGCACTACTTGCGTAATGCCTTGCTGTAGGCGAAATATAGAATCACAGTACACAACACAATACTCCACTGTTTGATTCCGGGAACTTCTATAGCTGCACCGTAAATAGCGACAACGTTTTTAGATCCTTGGCGCAGAGAGCTTGGTTCAGTACAGGGTTCGAAATGTATTTTATTAAGTAGTACTCTCCTATGGACTCTCCAGGTGCCCTTCCCGTTATTGCTCTTCCTCACAAAGCCATTCCTTATATGTAGTCTATTGTCTCTGAAGATCATGCAATCTGTTCTGCTTTGTTCATCCTGGAATGATTGCTGTGGCTCCAAGTTGATCTTAGGCAACCAGCTTTTACCTTAGAATAGTGTTTCAATCGCTAGCGCGATGGCTTCCGGGTGGTGGTCAATAATTATTTTGGTGCAGTGTCACACACAGCAAACCAGCGCGCGGGTACCAGGGACGTAGGCGCCTCGCTTATAGGCACTAAATAAACATAAGTGTTTACTATGTACTCACGCCGCTATTTCAACAATGCCCCTTTAGTAGTGGCCTCCGAGATTTGCTCCGGCGGCGCGCTGGAGCTAATCGTGGAGGCGTCGCTCTGTTGCGCAAGCTCGATGCCATGAGGCTCTTCGTACTGATGAGAGAAGGCGGAATAGAACGCCTTTAAAATATCCCGAGTGCATGCAAGTGCGTCCACTCGTCTGACGCGTTTGCACATCGTTGGTTGCTTCATCAGTACACTTCACCCAAGCGCGGGCGTCAAGACCCCTGACGCCTTCTCAAAGCGCTGACAGGGAGTCGTCGAGTTACCGTTATGCTAGCCGCAGTGGCAGTGTTGACTACACAGTTCACTTGTTTCTGTGTTTTCAAATTTTGTACACAAGTCGCCCAGACCACTTCAGTTTGCACCTCGCGCTTTGCTAATAGACATGAGGGCTCCTCGGAAATTTTGTTTTCAAGTGAACCTTTTGTGACTCAGATTGTGGCGTCGTACGAAAAAAAAGAAATACGATGCCCGGGGTCGCGAAGAAATGCGGCTCTTAAAGGTGCGTCGATCACATGCGTGTTTTTACGCACTGATTTCCAGTAGCTTATACCCTCTATGTCGTGGCCTTGTCGGCGATCAGCGTTTTTGATGTGGCAGTCTGATATTTCATCAAGGTGACTTCGTATTTCATGTGGCAAGATTTGATTTTTGTCTGGATATTAAACGCGTCGACTAATCATCCACGCCGCCTGTGCCTGACGGCGATTACATGGTTGCACCGATTCCTGCCGTGATGCTTACGCGTGGTTACGCTCTGATTTCATTGAAAGAAATGTTAGGTATACACAGCCCAGGATACTTGCAGATTGACAATGCCGATGATTACATAAGAAAGGTATACATTGATGACGAGACAAATGCTTAGTATAGGAAAATATTGTAAGGCATTCTCTAGTGCAGTTTGTTTAAAGAAGCTCTTGTTTCATTACTTTTTAACCATTTAGCGGTCAGACTGCCAGATCATTATTTATACTGGCTATTGTCATGCTAACCATTTTTGTGCTACGCATAACAATGGCTTATGGATCATCTGTCAATCGGAGCATATTGCTTATGTAACAGGCTCCACACAACGACCTTCATAAGAACTATATGGCACGCTCATAATAATAGCATAGCTTTTCATTGCGGTTGTGGGACTTCGATAACAGCTAAGAAAGCATGGACAAATTGTAACAAAGGAACCTCACCGCCCGTATGGCGCACTCCATATCCAGCAACAAGCGACGACTTTGATTGCAGCGAACTTCCATGTCTTACATCTCGAGATTGATCGAAATTTGCGACTGTGCTTGAAACGTTCGTACTGCTTCGTGTGGTACTTCTCACTTCCTGATTCCCTGCACCTGTGAACAAAAGGACAGTGTTTATTCAAGGAAATGTTCGCTAGCTTAGTTGCAGCTGAACACAGAGATTTACGATCAGGTTATAGTTAGATGTATGTGTGAAGATATTTTTTTTTTGGAATAGCGACGTACGCGCGTACATTATCAGCATATGCTACCACAGTATACGACTGCAGCCATGTTCTGTAGCTTTTTGTGAGCCACGATCGCTGAGTTACTGGCTTCTGTCTTTAATAGCTTTTTGATCTCGTTGCTAAAGCCACGGGAAGTGCTTAATATTCTGGAATCATTTAAAAATGATGCGTTATATCAAAATTTCAAGTATTAAAGCACCCTTTGTGTTGTTTTTTACAAACACAGCATCTAGTAGAACGCCTGAGTGTTTTCAAAGTTTTACATGGTTTAGAAAATGTCACAAAAGCTTAGACAATCTTCACGATTAAAAGGCGATAGTTTGGGTGAATCGCGGCCGGTGATATCGGCAACGTTGAGGACCGCCTGACCACCTCAAGGATCCCTGAAAGTCAAAATGCGATCGTATTACATGAGAAAACCCATCAAAGGGCTGTCTATGGTTTGATTTATATGTTTTACCAAGAGAGAGAGAATAAGGATGAAAGAAAGGCAGGGAGGTTAACCAGGGCTGAGCCCGGTGGGCGACCCTGCACTGGGGAAGGGGGAATAAAAGATGGAGATAGGAGGAGAGAAAAGTCACTGTTGGCGTCGACGTAACGGCAGTTCTGCGCTTGACATCACAGGCGGTGAGTCAGTCCCTTTGCTGAAACTAGAGAAGCGCATTCGTTGCTTTATGCAACTTGTATGCATGGTCCCATGCAACCAAAATTTTGTTGACGGTGAAGCCACAGTGGTGCTGTTAGTGTTCTCACGCAACAGACTTCTGAAGACTTGCGAAAACTGGAGTGACGGTGTCCAGCAGTTTCAACACGCTTCGAGATACCGGTGTCTGCATCTTGCTTAGCAGCACACGAATAGCACTCACTAGGGTGTTGACCATGCCGACAACTTGTCTTTCTTCGTCCGTCAGTTCATGAGGTACCGATGAAGTGTCCCTTTCTGTGGAAGTCTTATGTCGCTCATCAGGTGCATGCAGCTTTGGGAGTTGAGGTCAAGCGTCAGCTGCATTGCTGGTAGAAGCGTCATTGTCCATAGACACGGCTGCGTGTGGTCTGGGTGATAGAAACGAAGCGCCAGCTCCATTTCTAGCAGAAGCGTCTTTGTCCTTAGACCAGACAGCGCTTGGCCTGGGTGGAAGAGGTGGACGTGGTTTTGAACGTGGTTCGTGTGGCAACGAAGCTTTGGAGGCTTTGGTGCACCGCCGGCGACGGGACCGTCGTCGCGTAAGAGATGCAGCCGCTTCTCGGTGAGACAAGTCACCTCTAACCCATTTCTTCAGAATTGCTATCTCGCTTCGAATAACAGGGCAATCCTTCGAAGATGCATCATAGGGCCCGTTGCAATATAACAATGTGTCGCTAGCTAAAGCTTCCCTACTTGTACTGTAAGTGGTGTTCGGAAGCCTTTCAAGCTGGACTGCGTTCACTAACATATTTAAAATGAGTTTTCACCCTATCATTCTTTTTAACCTGATAAATCTATTTGTCTCTTCTTTTCTGTGAATTCTTAATAACTGTGATCATATCGTATAATGCACTTTGTGCAACTAATTTCTAGGTTGTAGTCAGCACAATACCAACTAAACATCCTCAACGATTGTTTGGGTTGTTCTAATCGATGAACAGCCACCTGTTGGCGACTTGGATGTGTCTCGTGATATCATATTGCTTGTCTGATCTGGTAATTTGGCGTTTGCCTGAAATTGTACAGATTACCAAAATGCTGTGACAGTTGCCAATGTTTCTAAAATAAATGGTAAATATAGGAACCGTTTGCATCTCTGAATGAATGGACGTTGACGTATTACTCTCCTAGACACATAGCTGCGTGAGTGTCGCCAACCTGTTTACGATGTAGAGTGTACTTAACCGAGCATGTATACCCTTGTTGAGCAAAACAATTCAGTCAGACTATACACAGCAGATACGAGAATTAAGCAAGTGAGCGCAAATGTCTAGACTGCTGGGACATCGAAGGGTGAATAAATATTCCGCTCGTATTAGCAACTTTTTGGCACCAAATTTGAAAACATACTTATCATACAGGTGCCCCGGCATTCTCCTAGTGTCGGGAACTTATTTCCGAAGTAAGAGCAGTCGTATGAGGCGAAGCATCTTCTCGTGTTAGGGTTGTAGATGTACACAGGAAATATATCACCGAAGCAGATTGCTCCTGCCATGGGGTAATCGCACACGGCACCTGTAATCGCAGAAGAGATAAATACTGTGACATTATTAAACAGAATTTATTGTTGCCGTGGTATAAGTTATTGCCACACACGGCGATGGTGAGGTGAACATCCTACAGTGATACGGGGCTTTTGTTCAAAGGTGATTGCTATCACTGGGTGATGAGAAGGTGAGCAAGCCATTCAATCGTATACGTTATTACAAAGGACAGAAATTGGAAAGAACTTGTTCTTTTTATTTCTGGCCATATAGAGAAGATTCGTGGATAAAATTATTAAGTTTAAGAAGTTTAAAGAGCTATTTGCTAATTCACTGGACATGTATTGGCGATATATCTTGAGACGCAGCAAAAACAAGAAAAAAAATGTACTCCCCACTTCGACATGTCCCTTCGCACTGTACCTTCTGTGTAAAGGGTGCTGCTTTATCACAAGTTTGAACGCACTGCTTGGTTTTTTCCTGAAAAAGCCATTTTAGATTAGGGCACCCGCTTTTTTCTGGTAGCTCCTTAGCAGTGAAACTACACCTCTTGTCTGAAAGGAAGAATTGACAAAGATGGTGTATAGTTGAGATCTCAATATTCTGTCTTAATTGATGTATTCAAGTGCTATGTAGGTGTACCATGTTAGAACCCATGTCACGTTACCATCACATCGCAACATATTTCCCATATTCAGCGTACTTATGAGCACCATTACTTCAGCATTTTCCAGCACTATACATCGATTAAATTTTAGGCATCTATGTCGGCATGTCAAAATAACTATTTAATAAACTTCACTGGAAAATCGTGACTATGATTTCGGAACTCTTTGGTCAGGCGTAACCCTTGCGCACTAAACCTGCCCACATTTCTTCATGATCCTCAGTGATTCAGGTGAACGCTCTATGTCATGTTCACAACCTGCTGCGCATATCCGTTTATTAAGGCAAAAGCCTGAGATACCTCATCAACGCGACAGTTGACTGGCTTCCCACGTCAACACGAGTAATGCAAAAAATGATCATCTGATGACATCACCGTATGACGTAGCGTGACGTCAGAGTGACGTAACGTCACATGATGACGTCATCACATGCAATCGTAGCTCGGACAAAGGTGGGCCGATCACGGAGGCCGTGCAATACCGGGAGACGGGCCTCTATTCCTGGAGGCACTGGAAAGCCACGTTAGGCGCACAAACCTTCCGGAGGGCGGTGAGGCAGAGCGTTAATGATATCTGGGGATTTACGTCCCAAAACCACGATATGAGTATGAGGGACGCCGTAGTGGAGGGCTCCGGAAATTTCGATCATCCGGTGTTCTTTAACGTGCCCTGACATCGCACAATACACGGGCCTCTAGCATTTCGCCTCCATCGAAATGCGACCGCCACGGCCGAGATCGAACCCGCGACCTTCGCGTCAGCAGCCGAGTACCGTAACCGCTACACCACAGCGGCAGACGGTGGGGCAGTATGAATACATCGACGGAGAAGAAAAATAATGCGGCTTTCGCCTTTCAGTCCTCTTAGATGAGTGTATAAGGGACCCTTTGAGTTTTTGTACTACAATCATCTTACTGCACGTTCAGTATTGCGTACTGGTTGTATGTATAAGAATTCATTACAAACTTTTATATGTCGAAATTTATACTTCGTGTACATGTCCATGTTTTGCGAATTGAAGAGCATGGAAGTGACATTTTAACTCTTCACGGTAGTGTGACGATAACTCATAACAGAAACATGAAAGTCTGACCTTTTGATCTTGAATATGACTTTCGTTATTCTTTGAATTGGCAAAAGAAAATCGGATGCATGCACACTACCACGCGAATCCTCGCATAGTGCGCAACTATTATGTATTTTTATTCTCAACCTTTTCTGAATTTGTGCTGTAGTTTTTGAAGTATTCCTGCTCACAATCTAATTTTGCAATATTATTGCACGTCTTATTTTTTTATAGCCCTGCTGGTTAAGCAGCCGTTGCTACGCAAATATTGCGCAGAAACTCGTGCGGGTATGTGCCACAGGAATTGAGCAAAGCCCACTACCGAGAACAACAGATTCCGAGGCAAGGAGCCGCGAAAGAGGAGGGAGGCGAGCGTTGAGCGAAAACTCTGCTCGGCGAAGTGGATAGCAGGAAGCAAAGGAGTTAAAAAAGGAGGACAGAAGTCGAGAGGATGAGGAGGGGGAGAAGGATTAGGAGAAGAAATAAATAGTACGAAAAAAATTAAATTTTTCTTCTGAATTCACCTAAGACGTCTCGAAGGCGAAAGTCATCTTTTCCTTGTCAGTCTATGTATTAGGGAGTCTACATCAAAGCCCGGAGGTGGAGGCTCTCTAGATCTGTTTGTGCTGGCCTGCCACCCTCCGAAATGATTTGTGCACCTAGCGTGGTTTCGCGCGCCCTCCTGGATCGGAGGCACCTCACCTGGTTTTGCACTGCCTCCGTGATCAGCCCACCTTTGACCTAGACACGATGCCATATGTGATGATGGTGTATATATATATGCCACAGAAGCGAATGAACGAGACGGCTGAACCAAAATTGGCGCCAGCGGGGAACACGAGCAGTGGCTTCACGCTCCACTGCGAAGCGCCGTCTAATTTCTTCTTTGAGGTCACGCGCCCTCCGTTTTGGTCGCCGCCTAAAGGAGGGTGCTACGACGGCATTATGTGGCGTTACGTCACGTGACTTCACGTCAAAACGTGTGACGTCATGATGACGTTATAAGGTGACGTCATCACGTGATGTTGATTTTTTTTCACCACTCTTCCCCTACGCCGCAGGGCGCTAGACGCCGCGGGACGCCGACGGTCAAAATTCGTATTTAGTGAGGCATATAAGGGTTTCGCCTTATTAAAATGTTTTGCCGAGGCGGGATCTCAACACGGGTACCCACTGTCCGAAGGCGAGCGTCGTAACCACTCGGCTATCCAGGCACGGTAGCAGAACAAGCATTTATGGGAACCATATGATTGTGTTGCTATGGGGCAGAGAACGAGAAAAAGGAGAGAAAGAAAAAAAAAACGGCAGGCCTGCGCAAAAAAGCAGCACAAATGCAGCGAAAGCTGGCAGAGCGGCATTTCTAGAGCCCGTTGTAAACACTCTTGGGGCTACTAATACATGTAGACTTGCAGATGCCTACTACGCCACTACACTTCTGTAAGGCATTATGTACATTTTGTTGATCCAGCGGCTGACAAAGATAAATAATTGTAAGCACTTTTAGCTGGGCATTGACGATCCGATCCGGTCAGACCGGTGAATGCACACGACCGCGTAGAAGCAACCGTAGGGCGCCTGACTCGGTTAACACACAAACACGTTGAAAGGACTGCAGCGCGCGTGCGCAGAAAGGTCGTGTGACTGGTGGAACATAGAACGCATCTCTCGCTCCGCTCGTGAAGCTAACTGACCGGAGCGTGAAGGTGCATCCATCTGGTTTCGCCATCGTGCTGCAGCCAAGCTGACCGCGTCTCGGCAAAACGCGCTCGTGAAAATCACGAAATCAATGCAGTTCCCTGCACTCTGTCAGGACGCTACATCTGCGAGGGTCTGAGCGTCAGCGACGCTCAGCTAAAATAGCCTTATGTCTGTGCCCTTTTTAATGGGTCAGAAGCTTTCGATGACCCACTAGTTACGTAATTCACATTGTGTGACGCCCGGTCGTTATTTCACTCTCCTACCACGCTAACACATGTTAACGTGAGCAAGAGAGAGAAATAACTTTATTGACGCCCTGAGAAAATGGATAATGGGGACCTTATTGGCTTCCTTAGCAAATAATACAAGTACACTTGCGATCGAGGTACCCGCTACTCTATAAATCATCATAATTTTTGTGAAATAGCTCCTCTCTACGTCATTTCTCGTCATTCTGCGAATAACCGTGACACCCAGTACACACCTGCAATTGTAGGAGGGCGATGAAGGCATCCATGGCATCGCATGGTGACAAACCGCAACAACTCCTGGACTGGAATGGCGTACCGAAAAGCAACTAATAACATGCTATCGCAAACTTACGTCGTCGCGTTTTTGTCGATAATATTCTCTCCACAAAAAGTTATGTTGCTGCACCGGTATATCTCAAGAGCCTCCAAGCTCACGCACTGGCTGAAGGCGTTCATTCGAGTTAAACGGACTTCTAGCGCTCCTCTGTATTGTAGTAAAGCTGGTGCAGTCCACTTTATATGCTCTAAAGGAAAAACAATATCAGAAAAATGATGTTATCCTTGCTTGATTTACCCAATATTCAAGCATAAAGATTTGAGTGTTCATGTAAGAGTGCACCGCATTATGAATACCATTCCCTCGAAGCATACGTTGCGAAAGAAGAAAGGAAGTAGATAATTGCAGTAGATTCGAAGTTGGGCATTTTGACTCTATTCATGGTGAACTTGCAGCCCACACAAAAGGCCTCATTGTTTGTAAGCGTTTCTTTGTCCTCTTCCTCTGCCCGTGTCTTAGAAATTTCACAAGCAGGCAATTGCCACTAGGAGGTAAAACAAACGCGTCTCCTTGAACAATAGGTCTTAGCGTGCTTTCCCAGCTGCAGAGCTGCGGCTGTCCCACATAACTAATTAGACTGACTACCTATACCGGCGTATGTGCACGTTGCAGCGGGCTTTCCTTGACTCGGCCTGTATTAGTTCTCTGCTTCAAATACGTGCAAACGTATAGGCATCACGGTTTCAACATTAACGTTTTCAGAATAACGAATGGGCTCCGCAATACCTGGACATCTCCGCATGGTGCAGCTATAGAAGTGCCCGCTAAATATAAGGTTGGCTCTGACGCAAATGCTTAGTCTAAACGACGCTGATATGACACACACTGAAGGCGGTGGAAAGAAGAGTCCGCGCATTTCTTAGCCATAAGCTGTCGCATTTCAATGTTAAAGGACTGTACATTTACCGGTACCAACATGACCAACGATGCCTAAATATCAAATACCTGAGGTATCTTTCAGACGATTATAACATTGCCCGTGTTTACTTTATGCCATGTTTGCGCCACTTGCTTTCGTCCGCGGTAACTGCGAAGTAGCTCATGTTTCTTTTGTTCCGTCTTCTCGCAAGAGCCCAGGGCATCAGTACTCGGCAGCGCCGCCTTGGTACAGTGAATACTATGCTCGGCTGCGGACCCAAAGGTCGTGTGACCGGTGGAACATAGAACGCATCTCTCGCTCCGCTCGTGAAGCCAACTGACCGGGCTTCATCCAGGCCGCGGGGGTCGCAACTTAGGTGACTGAAATTTCCGGAACCCTTCATTATGGCGTGCCGCATAATTATATTGTGGTTTTGGCGCGCCAAATCCCACGTATTGTTTATTATTGAGCACATCGAGGTCGGCGTATTTGAAATAAATGTGGCAGCGTCACTGCGGCACTGGCGAGCTCCAAAACCAAGGAGCTACTAGGGGTGCTAAGTGCGTGTTTCTTAAGATTCGTGCACATTTGTAAGGTATCTATCCTCGTATGTGCTCAACGAGTTGAATCTATCCACAGGTAAAAAATTACTAGAAAAAACCACGCCATATCCACGAAGTGAATGATGATTGAGGAGCTGGCTCGGAGATAATCGGGTAAACCGTGAATGATCCGTACAATTCCTCTGCTGTCATATAAAGACGTGACACGTTGTTATAGTAGCGAGTGTGGTCAGGTTGTTGTCGAACCACAAGCGGTCGCAGACCTTGCAGCTGTGGCCGAATGTGTGGTCGAGGAAATCGCGCTTGAAGAGCACATCGGCGCCATCAACTTGAGGTAGCGACCGCTTACGGCGCTTGGCCGCTGCATCCCGCGCCCATACCTCTTCGAGGTTTTTCTTGCCGCTGCTTCTGCGCTGTTTCGGCTTCGCGGGCTTGTATCTCGGGCTCTGCACGAGGCTGACGTCTCTCTGCGGCCTCACGAGCTCTCACCGTGGGTGTGGGCGATGAGCCCGCACTGCTGCTATATTGCGAGCCCTCCGTTCCGCCGCCGTTCCGCCGTTCCGTTCATGTTATTAGTATCGAAGCACACTGACTGACTATTGTCGAAAGGGAGAGGAAGCGCGCATTTGTGGGCCTCTAGTGGTTTTCTATCAAACTAGCATGCTACAGTTCGCATGCTACAGTTGGCTATGCGATAGGTGGTTTTGCCTGCGTTATTATCATCATCAAGACGCTCGAAGGACAAGAAGAAGACTTCTCCTTCGCGCGAGCTACGCCTGTAGCGGTCGCCTCTGAACTAAGTTTACGCGTACGGCGCGGGACTTCGCCACAGCTTAAGAACCTGCCGAGTCATCTCCTAAAATCCTACCAACGGAGTGATATCTGCTTGTGCTAGGACCACCATTCTAAGCTAGGGAATCTTGCTTTGTCGCGAAGAGGCGACAGCATTCAGAAAAGCTCTTTTCCACGAGGGCTCAGGCATCTAAACATTGCTCACATGCAGCAAACCTATGGGATCTGACAAGTTCGCGTTCCCTTCAGTGCATGCATTTGTTTTACATGCAATGCTGAAGCTCTTCTTCCTCTCGTGGTGGACGCAGCCCAAAAAACGTTATATAGGTTTATGGGGCATTCGGTTCTACTTCACGGTGTAACTCTGCGGTTACTAAGGGCACCACTGTGCGGCGCCGGGAGAGAAACTCTAATACATCACGACATAAAAATTCGCACGGCCGCTAATGCATTTGCCTAAGACGACTGGAAGACGATATCCATCGTCTTTTTCCTTCTTCATCAATTGGCCCCGCCACGGTGGTCTAGTGGTTATGGCGCTCGACTACTGACCCGAAGGTCGCGGGATCGAATCCCGGCCGCGGCGGCTGCATTTTCGATGGAGGCGAAAATGTTTGAGGCCTGTGTACTTAGATTTAGGTGCACGTTAGAGAACCCCAGGTGGTCGAAATTTCCGGAGCCCTCCACTACGGCGTCCCTCATAATCATATCGTGATTTTGGGACGTTAAACCCCAGATATTATTGTTAATATTCTTGATCGTTTGTGTTGACGTCGAAAGCTTTCCTCATCCAACATAGTTTTGCACAGCCACCAAGATTGAATTGGAAGCTTTTTACAACTGACGTGGTTTTGCAGTGCCTACGTGATCGGTCAACTTTTCAAAAAGTGACGATGTCAACTGATGACGTCATCGTGAGACGTCACGTCGTGTGACGTCTTCACAGCATGTTTTTTGCATCACTCGTGTGGATTGCGGTGACGCCGACGGTCACTTTTCACGTGGGATGAGGCATCTAAGGCTTTCGCCTTAAAAGGTATCTGTACACGTAGGTCTAGTCTATGAGCTTTATACATGTGACAAATTTAATTGTATTGCAGAAACTTATTGTCCACTTGTCTAGTATGTTTGCTCTTTTCTATTCATCAGTCACCTCTATGCTGGTCACCATTCATACGGTACCAGTGTGCGCTGGACATATATTCCTTCAGGAACAATCACCCGCTTTTACTGCAATATCACTTTTCTTATAAATCATCATTCAAGAGGCAGACCTATACGTTAACTTCTCAATAATACAAATTGCACTATATCAGTTTCGGATACGTAAAGTGCGACATGTGCATTTTTTCGTGCATAAAGCTTGGTACACATAAAAAAAAGCACCTGTCACATGGACATTAAATTTGATGAAAAAAAACTGCAGCTCGAAGTATCAAAACAATGCATTCCTCACCATGCTCATCTGGCTTCTTCGCTTCGCAGATCAAAATAAGAAACAAATGCAGAACACCCCTCCAGATCATCATGATCAATTCGTTCACTCCGCGTTCAGGGGACAGGGGTACATCTACACCGCATGCAGCTGCGATCGCAGTGTTTTTAACGCTACATGTGAAGCGGCAGCCCCTGCGCTCACAATTCAAGAATAACGTATTTGTATGGTTTGCAGGTTATTGTTCGAAATTTGCTAGCGGTATTTTCGCCAAGTTAACCTTGATACGGGTAGTAATAATATTTTTCCTCGCAAGTGCGCTATTTTTTTCTTTGAGCACATGTTCACTTAATATTTCCTGAAATGTCATGTGTTGCTGACTCATACATCGATTATTTCTATCAGTGATGCTGTCATTATAGCTAGTCCGCATTCTTTTAAGGTGAAAGCCTCAAGCCTTTGAGACGCCACCTAAGAAGAACTGCCTGTAAATGCATCAAATTTTGCACAACATCATTTCAAGGCGCTCGATATTTTATTGCAACAAAAAAGGAAATCATAATATGCTGTTTGTGTGTTTTATAGAAATCAATCCTAGTTAGGTTGTATTAAATATCCCTGAAGTCATTCATGTTCTATTTTTGCATAAATAGAGTCATGCCTCAGGCTGGAACAACAGTGCAAACTTATTTTCGGTTACCATAATTTCGAGCAAAGAAAAATGATACTTTTGTCGTGGCTTGCGGGAAGCGGCACGTCGATCGACTCATCGATCGTGGTAGTGCCTTCAGCAAAATGATTATGTACAACACTGCACTGCGAAATAAGGTTAAACGATAACACATAATGTATGCAGGGGGGTAAGTTCATCGAACCCTCAATGTATCTTGCCCTTAGCCACTAGTCGACACAACTAGCAAAACAAGTGGTGTACACAATTGTGTACAAAGCGTTTTCAAAGAGTTAAGTGTATCATCATGCGCTGACCTTGAAAACGCGGCGCATGATAGAATACCCATGCGACAACGTAAAATCGAATAAACATCAAAGTTAGAGTTAGAATCAATTTCAGCTGTTCGCCTGTTATTCATGAATTCTACTACATACCCACTCCAGTGCTTTAAATTGCCTTCAGGTGTCTGTACAGGCGTCATATCGAGAGAAGAGTGACATTAAATGTTACGTTGCCGAAGCCTGCAGCAGCAACAAGCTCAACACCACGTGAATACATAACGAGGGGTAGCGGTATAAAGCTTCAGACAAATTATGAGGCGCCCAGGAAAATTAATCATGTCCATTAGCCACAGCAACCACAAAATGTGCAGCTTTGTAGGTGCGCATGTACGTATTTTGTTAAAGTCAGTACATCCTCGAAATGGCGTACAAAAGAAAAGTGCTCGCACAACGCATTTAAAGGCAAAATGCAAGTCATATGCACCTGCGCGTTTGCTGCTCATTTATCTTCCATAAGTGCCCCCAGGATTTCGTCTTTTTGTGTTAAAAATGTGTAACACATGCCGACTTGTTTTTTTCACTAAACTCCATCACAATCCTGTTCTCATGTTTACTAGAACTTGTATTTTGCGGAAACGTCAATAAATGACACCAGGTTGGCGCAAAGGTATTTTACTAGTAACAAATGGCAAATATAGGGGCACGTCGGAATCAGGTGTCTTCATAGAAGAGTATTAGATGCGCTTACATGAGTGCAATTCACAAATTACTGAAATCAATAAAACACACTAAAAGACATCTCGCATGTTATAGAAGTAGGAGTTAACAGACTCAATGATAGTAGTGAATAGCATCATTTTTCCTGAGGTATGTGATCAGGAATTGATAGTTGATAAACATGCACATATTTTTGGGAAGCGCGTGGCACTGAACATCTGCAGGAGATAAAAAACAATATTTTAGAAAAATGTCTTGGTGATCATTGATATACTTGTATGCGAGAGAACAACTGTGTTATCTATCAATGCGACTTGTACATTTTACCCCGGATAAAATTTAGAAAAGAAATTGTATCCGTGAACGCTCTATATAAATTTTTGTCAGTTAACTGCCCATTGTCATGCTCCTTTTTTTTATATCTGTTTCAGGTTTCCATTTTTTTTGTTTAATTGTTTGTATGTCGTGATAACATCACCAATGACATCATTAGTGACGTCGGTGATGTGGGTTTTGTACTAATTCATTTAAGTGCTGCGCAACGAGGCATTTAAGGCATTGTCACTGACATAATCTGCAGACCGTAAAACATCTACTAACGTCATATCTCTAGAAAACTTTCAGCAAGGTAAGCTGCTCCACGCTATTTTACGACAACGGGACTAGTGCTGGCCCTCTGGCGCACATATCTAGACTTCGGCTTCAGTAAGTCGCTCCTTCGACAATATGTCATCACAGTTCAGTCTCTGTTTCGCTTTCACTTCTGTCTTATTTGCAGAAGGCTGCTGTTGCCGTAGCAGAATATGTGCAGGATTTACCGCGTTAAGTCAATAGACACACGATAAAGAAAACACTTAATGTGTTGAAGAGAATGTCGCTAACTATGATTATCGAATCAGATAGTGCATTAGACTACTCTAAAACAGTTTTAGCCTGCATTGAAGAACGAAAGTTGCGGCAGAGTGAATAAGTGCGTGTCTGAAAAGTTGTAATCACATAACTCCCAAATACTTTCATTTGTTATTTGTTAAACCACGCGCGCTTGCAAATGGCACAATAATCGAATACTTGGCAACCATTTTCTCGCGATCGCGCCTAACATGAAAGAATTGTATTCATCATTTTTACCATGCGAAAGCTCACACGATCCCTTGTGCATTAATCTAAAGTGACTCGAAGGTGAAAACTATCTTCTTTTTGCGCCTAGTCGGTGTATTGATCACTCCCCTCCCCCTCCGAATGCTTTCGGCACCTAGCGTGGTTTTGCAATGCCTCCAGGATCGGAGACACTTCGCCTGGTTCTGCACTGCCTCCGTGATCGGCCCACCATTGACCAAGCTACGATGTCGTGTGATGACGAGATGTGACGTGACGCCACGTGACATCAGCCAGAAATTGTGATGTCATGATGAAGTCAGACATTATGTGACTGTGCGGTCATGATGACGTCACATGGGGATGTCATCGTGTGATGATGATTTTTTCCATCACTCATGCTGTGCCCGACGGCGCGCGACGCCCACGCTGACGCGCAATTTTGGCGTTTGATGAGGAATCGAAGGCTGTCGCATTAATCATTGCTATTTATTATTCATACCAACCGTACTTCACTTACGTATTGAGATGTTGCAATTCTTGGTAATACCAGCAAATGCACTTTGAATGTGTATTGTCCACTTGTAAAAACAGTAAATGCAAACAAATGTCTAAAGCAAGGCCCAATACATTCGCTAAGATAGCCTTTCCCTTGTCGCTTGGTAAATACGTTTATATTTGCTGCATGTAATGTCCGCATGTAATGTTCGCACGTACAGGATCTGAACCTCTTGGAATATCTTGTGCAAGAAGCACATTCTTTCTTGAAGACACCTAGTGTTACAAACATTCCTTGTGTTCATTTGCACTCTCGGTAGATGAATCTTCTCAGATTTGTTGAGAAAACACGTGGTCGTTCCGAGGGGTCCCTGGTAATTTATGTCCATATGATTGTCCTGTTAATAAAAGTAAGCAAAAATTAGAAAAAAAAGGTGATTGCACGAGGTATTGTAGTGTTTATTTATATGTTCTACTTATTCGTTTGTGCATATCGTCGCTCTAAAATGAAATATTACATGGGTCACTGCATCACAGCGCAACATGAATCTCTAAGGAAAGCTGATTCAGGCACATACCGGACGGATGAAGCTCGAGTTAACTACACGGTCTTCACTATAGCACTCTGATAGGTAAGTAACGAACAACGCCTCTATTTTCTCGAAGTGGTGCTCCATTTACATCATATGCTGGAAACAATAGTAGCGATGCAATAGAAACTTCATACTTGATTGTCTACTGTATCAAAGGCACTTCTCCTTATCACATAAATTTCTGTCAGCTTAAAACCGCATTTAGTAAGCCAGCTTCGACGGGCTGCCTGCCCAGTCACTCCGAATTCACATCAGTTGGCTATAGCATGTGAAAAAATACGTTGGTAGTTCATAGTTTATACGCTGTGCGAGGAGGCAGCCCTCAAACATTCAATAGCTGGGTTCGTTTTGTATCAGAACAAAGAACAAGAAAATCATCAACATTGCCATATTGACCTACCTCTGTTTCAAACTTCATATTTAATTATCGGAAGTTGATGTGCGGCCGCCGCATCCTTCTTTCGGCAACCTTAAAAATTGTACTGATGAAAAATAAGTTGGCTCTCGGAGGTCATGCTGGCTGTACAGTTGTTTCCAAACGTTAAGCACAATTGTTTTACTTCGTAACTGAGCTTCCTAACAAAGTGTACTTAGATTTAGGTACACCTTAATGTATCCCAGGTGGTCGAAATTCCGGAAACCTCCATTACGGCGTCCCTCATAATGATATCGTGGTTTAGGACGTTAAACCCCAGATATTTAGTAACAAACTTGTTCGGAAAAAATGAAATAGACACGTCACAAACAGATCATCTTTGCACAAAAAAGAATCGGGCAGCTACGCACTAGTAGTACGAAGAGAGCTAGTGCCTTTAGATGCGAAGTATCTCTCGCTCGGGGGTATGTAACGCGACGTGGTAATCCGCACGCGGCGTAGTAGTCCGCACTCACACTACGCATGCACGACTCTCCTCCTTTCCACTCTCCAACAGCTGCGCGTTACTCTCTCCTCTTCTCTACCAGCACCTGCTTGCGCTTCTCCTGCGCTCTCGCTTCGGCTCTCCCGGCGCATACGCTACCCTCCTCCTCTAGTCTCCTCTCCTTCAAGTGGTAGAGCGCTGCGCGCGTTCAGTCCAGCGCTTGCCTTGGTTGGCTCCTCTCAAATGCGGGCTCAACGTGCCGAAATTCTCCCCTGCGCACCGCCGCGATGAGGGCCATCGCATGCGCGTCCCCTCCCCCTCTCTCTCCTCTCCTACGCTGCCTCTCTTTCGCACGCCTGTGGACTGCGTTCCCCGCACGCCCTATGAGAATTAACGGCCAGGCTAGAGGAAAGACACGACGCGCGTAGTGTTCCTCTTCGCGTTCCACGACGCGAGGTCGGTAGCATGCCCAGCGAACGCCAACGGAACGCGATCGTGCAAGTGCTCCGGCTTCGCATCGCCTCATGGTCCCCTTTAGCGGGACATGGTGTAATTTTTTCCTCCTCTTCACCTTCACTTTCTTCCCACCCCTTGCTATATACTGTACAATAGAAGAGTCTGCTGGGCTGTACCCTCTCCCCTCGTTATTTCCGTCCTCCTCATCCTCACTTCTGCCCGCTCCTTGCTATGTTGTGCTATACGTGCTATGCTATGTTTCACCCTCTCCCCTCCTCTTTTCTCTCCCCCTCACTCCCCCTTGCCACCCCTTGCTATTGCATACTGCACATAACTATGCAATGTTTCACACTCTCTCTTCGTCCTCACTTAACTCCTCCTTAACTTCACTTCCCTTTCCCATTCCCTTGTTATACCATACTATGCATGGCTATGAAATGCTTTACCTTGCTCCCCATCTTCCCATCATCCCTCCTCACTTCTCTTTCTCACCCACTTGCTATAACATATTATGCAACCCTATGCTATGCTTTCTTTCTCTCACTTCTTTTTCTTGCTATCTGTTTATCTGTCTCGTTCTCGATATGTTTTTCTTTAATTGTTTCTCCTCTGTGTTTATCTCTCTCTCTCTGTTTCTCTTTTTTCTGTCTTTCTTTCCTTCTCTCCTCGTCATAGCATGGCGCCATTTCTTGCGCACGCTCCACGAAAAAATGAAAACCTTAAACAGTTCGGCTGTTAAACGGCGTTACGCGAGAAAGTTATGTTCGACATTGACGTCATCGAGGCTAAAATCTGTCGTTACACAGGCAAAGTCGAATGCATGGACTTTTGTAAATTTTTGAACTCGCAAAGAGGTCCGCGTTCACATGTGCTTTGTTCTAGAGTACCGCATTTTGTTTTCCTCAAACTTATAGCATAATTCACTACTTGTTGACGCTTGCATTGCTGACGAAGAGGAAATATCTGTCGTTTTATGCACTCTTAAGTTCCTGCTTAAAGTTTGAACTGTATCCAGAAAACTAGACAAAAAGTTCTGGTTTCTTAGCAACGGCTAGCAATTTTTGCAAGTTTTTGCAAAAAGTTTTAGGTTACTTTATGACTAAGGGCATTTTCTGGCGCTACTTGCATAATCTCCTGATTACATCATGCCAAAAAGAATCTCATTCGGCAACACAGTTTGCTGTCTATAATATCATACCCAATGTTTCTGTTTGCATATATGGAGCACATCGTCTCATAACTAGAACAGATTGCTAAATTTTACCATGTCTGTCACTCTGTCGGATGCCCTGTCGACGTACTTGTCGTTGAGTCCTACTTCCTGTGAACCGAACGTGCACTTTAACACTTTCGCAATAATTTTGGCCAGTCTTCACAACTGGCGTCTTTTTAAATTATTTTCCCATGTAATTATATTTGGCGAACGTTGAAGTAAACGGAAACATTCACAGAAAGATAGAGTATTTTCTGCAGGTAAGTAAAATGATAATGATCTTCTTCCGCTTCGGAGTATTTCGCCTGGTTCAACTTAGTCATTCATCTAACCTGCTGGAATAATACATATAATGACGAAGCATCACTGTTTGTTCCAATCACGCTGCTGACCAGATATCCTGGCACCATCTTTCTTTGTCATTCCTAAATGCTCAAGCGTTCAGAGCGCTTCATGTGCTTCTCTTCCCATTCATTACGTGGGTCATTCTCAGTAACTTGTAGGGAATAGTTTACTGGTACTGCGATTTTGAAGAAATTATTTGTTTAAACAGCAAGTTACACTTTCACCATTCTATTCTTGTAGTTCAGCTCTCATTTCGTACACGCGTTTGAGGAAATGTTGGTTGTGAATATTAAAGCTATTAGCCTCACCAACTTTTTGTTCGACGTTCCCTGATGAATACATCCATTGCGATTTATACCTTGCGGTGCTCATCTGCATCTTAAAACTGAGAAATTAGACGTCTTCTAAGCACAAAGAAGATGTAGCAAAAAGAGCTCACCCACTCCTGCTGCCAACGCTCAATACAATGGATCATTTTCATTCACGAAAGGAGCCGAAGCTGGTTCTCGGCCAGCAAATGCGACAGAAGTCTTAGAAAAGCCAGGAAAGCGGCCACTGCTGTCCCCGTACACTACAGCCTGTTTGTCCTCTGCAAACATTAGATATTTTCGTTTTCTCAGAGGGGTTACGAATTATACAATACTTGGCAGCCGCATATAGGTAACTCACAAACTTTAAGAAATCTGGCTAATGGAACGCGGTCATTTATTTTTCTACGCGATACACTGTAAAATCGATAATGATGTTTTTGTCAAGTATTTCTAATAACAAATGCGTGTGGTAATACGCAGAAAGCACACAGAAAGGTTGTCGCAATCCTCCAATTCTCAGTTCTACTTGAGGAATGGTAATGTCATAGGTGACTATTCCAGTGTGAGCAGGCAAATTCATGCTGTGCACGTGAGATAGAAAGGGATGTAACGAAAACATAATCAATTAAATCTGAGTAACACCAGTTACTTTTGTGAGGCTGTAATTGTTAATTAAAATGGTGTTTTTGACCAAATGAGATACAATTGTACCAGTTAGGTTTTTCTGTACTGTGTAGAAGTCTCGTAGCTGGGCACTGCGAAATACATTTGGTTTGGTTACTGGCGAGTGACATCTGAAATAAAGAGTGAGGCATTAATTTCAAATATAACAAAGTGAGGAATGCGGATTTTGCTGGAAAGTTTCCCATCATTGCCTATTTCGTGTCTTTGAGAGCGCAGATTTTAGGCGCCCGTTCCTGCGTTGTGTGTCCTTCCTTGTTTGCCTTCACCATAGGCGCCTGTCTGTCACTCTTAAAGACAAGCGACGCCGATCGTCCGCAGAGGCCTGTTGCATTGTTCTGAAAGCTTCGCCGCCGAAATGGAAAATAAAAATAAAAATAAATAAACCTAATAACAAAAAATAGTAAAATAAAGCGTTGTATATGTAACTGCAGTTCGCGTCACCCAAGGAGAAACGAAAAATGCAATGAAAACTTAAAATAATACATTTAGCAATAATGAAAACTAAAATAAAGGTAATATGTAACTGTACATACATACATGAGTCAAAATTATTCCTTCAATTTAAAGCCAATGTTAAACAAGCGTATAGCTTGGCTCAAATTTCGAGTTATGTATTATCGTAATCGCCGGTGAGTATTTTCACGGGTGATATTTCCGGACGTATCACAGGCGAATAAAATATGGCTTGTCGAGTGACTACCATGGAGAAACATTTGCAAGAGACTTAACTCACGCATCATTCCTGCATAATTTTGCGAACCAGAATGCAATGCGGGGGTTCGATTGGCACCACTCGAACTAATATTGAGAGCTTTGCCGTAGTGCCGAACGGTGTTTGCTGTAGAACTGCCCAGTGACTCCTTATCTGCGCCTGCATAAAACAGATAAACAGGTGTTAAGTTTAGCGATATTGCTACGCGTGTTTTATTGTGATACCTTCGTGTTTCACCCTCAAAGACTGTAAGCAAAGCTCGGCGCAGGCCGCACACTAGTGTTTGAGAAGCTTCGCGATAACTTGAGATCGTTCTGTTAAGATTCCACATGGGACGCGAATTGTCTAGAGCTCACGCGTCCACAAGCAATAACGCTGGAGTCTTCGATGGCACATGTACAAAAGCCGACAGGCTGTACCGCTTGTCAATTATTCGGCGGCCGACGCTCTCTTTGCCGCTGTCAGTGTAGAGTGTGTATTGCCGTAGTTTGACTTTCCGTTTCCCGGCCACAAGTTTGGTGAAATAAAGAGTTTCATAATGGACGCGCCGACTGCTCCCTTCGTATACGTCACAACCCCGTGACAATATCAATACCCAGAATATTACAGTTTAGCCAGAAATACTGTTGATTGTCTAGCATGTTGCATAGCTAGCAAAGAGTATCGTACAATTAATGCTGCTGCCACGAATATCCGCCACGACGTGCAGTACGTAATCGACTAAGTTGCACATATATTTAGCAAGGTGCCGAGGCAATTTACTTACACTTCTTGCAGGTTTGTCGACACTCGTCCAAAGTAGGAAATTTATTTCCGAAATACGAGCAGCTGAACGACTTGAAGCATGACTGGTCGTTCTGATTATATATAAATACAGGGTGAACTTCGTTGAAGCACAGAAAGCTTGCCATCGGGAATTTGCAAACTTCAGCTGTGAAGTCAACAAGCACACATTATTGTCTAAATTTTAAATAGATCAGCTTGCCCTCATCTCAAAGAAATGGCAATTAGTGAGCTTCTCAACTAGCACATCAAAACATTGAAATCATTCAGACATTAGCCTTTGTCGATAGGTAATGGAAGTAGTTGTTTTCTGGCATTTCTACCTAGTAAACAGTTTTATACTCTGCTTTTTGTAAGCCTTGTTTATCTTATGAAAAAAAAGACAGCAAACAATACTTTATGCCCCTGGTGAACAGAGAACGTGGAACTGCGACACTGATGCTCCGTATTTCCCATAAATTATGGTATAAATGTAGTCAGAATGAAGGAGATTTCAGGTTCTGTTTAATACAAATCATAGAACTTTTTAAATCATACATGACAATGCAAATTTAAAGCGAAAACCTATGTAGTAATGTGTCCTCACCAGTTCGGCAGACTCCATCACAGGCTAGTTTATTTATGAATGGCGCATCCCTGGAACAGGTGGGTAAGCACGCTCGCTTGTACTCATCGTAGTACCACCGTTTAAAGAGGCAGTTATTTAGTGATACAGGAACTGCGTTCATTTTGCACTTATTATCTGAAGCGAAAAATAAGACAGAGAAATAAGAGGAAGTTGGAAGAAAAAATAATTGATATATTTTCCTTTGCAACCATGTCGAATTGAAAATACATATTTTATTTTAAATTAACAATCAAACATTTCAGCTTAGCAATGTGGCCACACTTCTGCAGTTTTCTTGGGCGTCGTGACTGATAGTTTGACGCTTGCTTAATAGTTATGAGTATGTCGCGCCTGAAGGAGGTACTTGAGCAGGAGCACAGCACTGGGTCCTAGCTACCGGCCTGACTTTATGGACATTTTGTCCTCCTGCGTACGGATCCTACCAATGTGGTAAGATCCGGCCGCAAATTTCACATAATGTCAAGCTACCAGCTAGTACCCAGTAGTGTGCTCCTGCTCAAGACATTGGCAGGATTGAGAAGTAGGAGGACCCTCAGAAATGCCATCTTTGAAACCGCTCTGACTCTCATGAAGGCCTGCATGGCCCGAATGAACTTTCTCAAGGCCGTTTCGCATATCACCGATGCTCAACACTGCGATATGGTTGGGGGAGTTTGACCGGCATCGGCACTATTTGGACAGTAGAGACACAGAAGATATGACAAACCAAGCCAGGAAACCAAGAAACCAAGAAAAGAAGCGAAAAGCTGGTTCGTGCGATGATTATGGCACGTTGATACAATGATGTAATTCAGTACATCTTTTTGAGCAAAACAGAAGACAAACTTGTTTTTCCTTTAACTCTCAGTATCTCGTAATCAATTTTGTTACGTCTACTCTAATATTAAAACTACTAGAAAAGCACAAGGCATAGTATTTAGGCAGAATAAACCAGAAAGCTACTGAACCTAGCTAGAAGTCTACTGAACTTGAATGGTGTGCGTAAGCGGAACAGTTTTCTTTTTTTGCGCTTTTAATTAAAGAAGGACAAGAGCTATCGGCTTTGCTAAAAAAATTGCAAAATGTCAGAACTTGAAATACAATTGTAATTCTAGTTCCATTGCAAGAAGAGACGCCAACAAATAAAATGAAAAAAGATCCCAAATGATTTACATACAACAGTTTCTTAAAACATGGGTATAAAGAAGCCTTAAAGTACATGGGAGGAATAGGGCCTACACTGTGCCCTTAAGGAAATCGTGGCATACTCCAGGGCTTGAAGTTGCATTTACCTATGTCCCTTCAGTAGCCGTAAGGCATGTTTCTACGAATGGGTGCCACGCAGATACAATAATGTGCATGAAGAAAGATGTGCCTTTCTTGGGCGCCCGTGTTGTCTATAGACAATCCGTCGTTTGCCAAAATTCTTTTCATTTCGTGTACATTCAGCCTGCCGTAAAGAAATCACACGACGTTTGTTATACGTCGCATCGCTAACAATCACTACTGGTTCCACGAGATTATAGCATTCCTGATCTCGATAATCATCAACAATATGCGCTCACCCTTTGTTGGCGGCTTAGGTGGCATGGCTATTTTGAGAGTTGGTATCCTTGACGATGCTAGACTTCGCTGTAACTGCAACATTTCAGTGTAGCTTGGCAGACGGCGGTCATCGCTGCGATTTTCGTTTTTAGTGCTTCTGACGTTTTGTTGTGCTGCACCAGCAAATAAGAGGTTAGATACTCATTTCAAACAACGCACCACAACAAATGCACAGGTGGCAAAGGCACCGATCAGAATGCGATAAAGCTCGCTCACGGAGGTGCTCTTCATTACTGAAACGATACAACGTCAAGTGTTCGTATTCTATAGACACATTCTATAGACACATGCAGCAGAAGGAAGAAAATAGTTTACGAAAACTTCATATTGGGCGAGATGGTGGAAAGCGTCTGGAAACATTAAAGCGCCAAAGTAGATTTTCACACGAGTGGCGGTACACAGGGAAAGCCCTAACCCACTTCATCAATTACTACAAAGCTGTTCTTCGTACTAACGAACTTAATTGGAGCTCTGCAAGCCATATGCCACTGGTAATCTTCCATTGTGAAGATTTCGTGGAACCTACAGTATGTGCTTGAGCGAGGGACAGAGGAGGCAAAACATTTTTTTGCTGTATGCTTCTTGACACGTTCTTTGCTAAGGAAAAATATCAGTATATGCATTTTTATTGTAATAACGCACACAATTAGGACCTTAACTAACGAGGAACCAACAGTATTGTAGTGCAATATGCATATAATTTTGATATTTACGATTTCCTTCTGGAGGACCAAGCTATCGTTTCTAGTTTTCTGCAAGAAAACAATTTCCTGAAAAATGCGCGTGTTGTTGATTTCCACTCAATAAATGCAGTAGTATTAAATGGCCTGCTGAACAGCATTGTTTTACAATAATAACAAAAACAAGTTATATGGACGTAAATTGTACCAACTTTTAAGCTTCGCCACCACTTACGCTGTTTGCAAGTTTGGTAGCACTCTAGTAATGTAGGAAACTTGTTCAGGAAGTATGTGCAGTCGTATGTCAGAAAGCAGCTTGCGTCCTTCGGGCTGTAAATGTATACTGGAAACGCCTGAAGGTCGCACACGGCGCTTGCCACCGGGAAACTGCAAACATCACCTGTATTTGCAAAGGAAAAGTTTGATGTCACTTTGTTTCGCACAACATAACGGTTTAAACTCATTTGACAAAAGTTCTGTGAGCCGCACAGCACGTTGTTAATCATGCTGAAGAATCTTGTTATTTTAAGTAATAACAAGTCGTTGATACCTTAAAGCTGTTTCGGTTCTAGATGCAGCTGCTTATTACATAATAAAATAATTGATTAAATAATTATATCATCCTATTGTCAAACGTACTGTCGTGGTCATTACTGGGTGTATAATTTGTCAGAAATTCAGATTTTTTATATGCAATATTCTTTTAAAATATGATTTTATACGCAGAGTACGAATTTTCTGACGCTATCGGTAACCATCCACAGAAAAACAAGGAAGAAACAAGCGTCGTTGTAGAACGAAATGTCAATGAAGAAATGGTGGTACCACAATCTCTTGCATTCCAGTGCCAAATTACTGTTTTCGGGCATTATGAAAATAGGGAGTCCTGTCATTGTTTCCAATTCGCTGAGCAAACTATTCTACATTCTCAGTGCGTCAGGAAACGAAAACAGAAAAGAAAAGCATCAGTGCATGTCAAGCGAGGTTATTTCACTATGCTGCTGTTTATTAAACTATTTTTTTCTCGATGTTGTAAATGTAATTACTCGTTTTTTTTGCTTACATCTGATTTTAAATAAAGAAACTGTAGCAGTTGTTTACGTCTGCGTGACACCACATGCTCCAATTCACACGATTTTAACAAAGTCGTGAGGATTCCGTGCGTCGTTCGCTGTTTCACGATGAAATGGCACAGGCAAATACAGTTTATTTGGTGGATTTAGTGGTGCCAAGTGGCTGCCTTATTTTATTTATCTGAGTATAACCAAAGCGTATAACGTTTCGGCTGTTTAAGGTACCCAGGCTACATTTATAAGTATAATGGAAATAGCAAAACCGTGCTGCCGTCACACTATGTCGTTCTTCAAATGATCTTATGCGGATTATCTTCTGAGGCATTTCTTCCGTGATATTACCACACTTTCTGCACGACATATGGGAAATTCAAACAATAATTTTAGCAGGAACCATGTATGAATAGTTATCACCGTCATTTCAGGTCGTTGATGAAGTCTTGATATTCAGTATACTTACATGCGCACACCTTCTAGTGAATACCGATTCCACGCCACCCCATCAGCGTTGGGAGATGCCTTAGGCGTCTCAGCATGCTAGGTTGAACGCGCGACATTGTCAAACGCGTTCCATTCTGCCTTGTTTATGCATGTAGATGAAGCGAGCTGGTCAGAGCAACGACTTCAATACAAGCGAGCCACATTTGGAATATATACGATGGAATATTTCTTATTTAGTTTGATGCCGTTTGGATATACATTGCTTCATTGTCATTCGTGTTTGTACCTTTTAACACGCTCGCCGTTTTAAACAGCATCCCGTCTGTAAATGCTAGATACCCGGTACTTAAGATTGATCACTCAGTATTGAGACTACTGCTGAAGCACTGCTGAACGCATTCAAAGAAGCGGCAGGAATGTGCCTTGAAGAGCCAAAACAGCTTCTAAATACAAATTTCTTGCAATATACTTTGCAAATTTCTTATCACCTGGCTTGTGATGTACATCGTCAAACGCGTCAAGAAAAAAACTGACTATCGCTTCATTAAGGTGCTAAACAAAAATAGATATATTTAAACATTTTCTGTGAATAATCAGAACCTGCAGTTTTCTTGAAAATAGCACACTCGCTGACAGTTTTTTTAGGAATTTGCTCCTAATCAGTTGACTAATATATGATATCTCTAGAAGTTGATAGCGAATGACATAAACAGCTTGAGAGCTTAAGCAAAAGCAAGAAAAGAGCATGTGTACCAGTGAAGAAGTGAGGCAAAACATGGGTTGAAAAAATTTACTTGCCACTTCGACATGTTCCTTGGCATTCTATTTTGCTTGAGAATGGTGCTCCATCGCTACAACTTGGAGTACACAATTTGGCATTTCGATGAAAGAACCATCGCTGACGAGAGCATTCGTTTAGCGGAAGAATAAAATCCGCAGTAATGCTGCACCGTTCATCTAAGTCAAAGAAATGTCAAAGCAAGCGCAGCGGTAAGATGCTAAGAGGCTAACAGATAGGCGCATTACATATCCGCCATTTGTCAGTGTCGCAAATGATGTAGAACACATTAGAGCGTCTCTTATCACATTTCTTGGTCACCGATTACTTTTCCTTATCTTCGGGTGCTGAAGCATATATCCTTCGAGTTCAGTTTATTACATCTATCACAATAGTGTTTCTTCAATATTTCTTGTGACATATATATCGCTGATGATCTTCACATCGTAGGCAATAAGTTGATAGATTTATTGATCTTTTCTTGGTCATCTGCACGATTACGCACAAGATGGCCTGTTTTCCACAAGCCTATGATGGCGGTTCTTTGATGGGGTGAAAATTCACATAGGGCTGAGGCAGCTGAATTATTACATTTTTGTACATCACCCATACAAATCATTCAATCGTTCACTATTTCAGCACTTCCTACGTTATTCGCGTTTATATCGTATCGAAACGCTTGCAGCTGTTCTCTGGTGATCAATATTTTCGGAATGATATGTTTGCTTCAGTGGTGTCCCTAATCCATGGGCGATGGGCTATTCGAATACCTTGTCCAGAGTTAATATAGGAGCCCGAGATCATTTGCGAATTTCCTCACTCGAATAAGAATTCACATCAACCTTTCATTCTCTGGTAGTGGCTACCTTTTCACTTTTCCAAATGCACTCTCGTATTTACTTCTCATTAAGGTAAATGCCTTGATTGCTTCATTAGACGCGCCTTTTGAAAACGTAGCGCAGTACAAAAGCTCATGTGACCTTAATAAAATAACATGATAAACATCAGTGTTTGAGAGGGAATAGAACCATTCCATTCTGCCTGGCAGACAAGAATTCTACAACAGGGCCACGCCAGTGCTTCAAGCCGCTGTGGAAAATATACTCCGCAAACGTCATTACGAGCAAGGAGTCACGTTAACAAATGCGACATTGCGTGGAAGAAGCATAGAATAGCACCAGGCATCACACCATGTGAACTGCGTAACGAATGGGTGGCTGAAAGCGGTTAACTAACGAAAAAGGGCTCAGACATGGTTGATCATCGCCACAATTAGCCAGAGTGCCAACTAAGACGTTATCCTTGTAAACGCGGCATGTGTCACAAGTACTCATGCGACCTCTCAAGCTCACGTGATGATGATGATAATACTGGTGTTCGGCTTCTAGCAGGTTTCTTTCTAGCGGGAATAAAGAAGGTACAAATGAGGACAAACATGGACACACTCGGCAAATCGAGACACATGGACACACTGAGCGCTATGTCTGCAGCTCTGTCGTTGTGCGTCTATTTGCACCGACTTTTATCAAGCTATGACGAAAGCTACAGAAGGTGTGTTACCAGCAAGTCCACATCGCATATATCGTTCGCCTTCGAGTCGTTTTAGAAAAATGCATAAGGCGCCCTGTAAGTTTTTTATAGCTTGTGTATGTTTTGCGCGATGATGCTTATTTTGACTAACTTGTTGTTAAAGGAACTTGTGTTGAGTCGAATGCGGTTTGCTGTATTTGTGCCCGGATTCAGTGTACGAAACCCCAAAGGAAATGTGCGTGAATGGCACCAAATCGCTGGCAACGCATCATTGCTTGGCAACTCGACATTTCGTTTATTCTGCAGAAGCCTACAGACAATGTGAAACTCGAGGAAGTGTTTATCCCTGTACCGCTAGGAACAGCTCTGCTTGTGATCACGTGCCAAGAGTAGTTTTCTCGAATTCTCGAACTGCCGAAAGTTAAATCTGCTAAACACATGTCGTAACCATTGCTGCTCAGTAACAAGGCTCTTTGGCATGTAGCCTCTTTTTACGGGGGCATTCTTGATTTCCTAAGCTTCGTTGAGACAATAACTACAATTTTGTTCCATAAAATAGAAAATCAGCTAAATTACCTATCATGTCATGAACATGACATGGTATCATTATAAACTTAATTGATTTCTCGCGTTCTGTTTGTTCCCTTCAGCAGAATAAATTCAGGTTGCTTAAGACATCAATTTGAATATTTATGAACGCCGACAAGTGCAATTAACAACATGAAGGGCAATGTTGTATTTTGGATTATTATCTCTGGTTCTTTCATATTCTTTCATTGTAAGAATACTTACAGGCATCGCGTGAGCCTCAACCCTAAAAATACGACAAGTAAACTTCAGAGAACACACGTTACTTTCATTAGTATCATAGAATAAAGACTACAGCTGCCATGCATCCCGTAATTTATTGGAAAGCCGAGCATTCTAACATGTATAAAAGCTGGTATACCTTTTTTGGGCTTTACGCAATATTCTTGCACACAAGTTCTCAGGATGAGAGTATCTTTATTTATTCGTCTATGGTCTACCCTACTTTTTCTCCTTCACCCCATTCTACGGATTTCAAATATTGAACCTCCGTTTGGGCAAATATGTCGTTTGATATTCCACGAGGTGCTATCAATACTAGGAGAAAAAAAGGCTGTTTCGGGATATTTCTATTATGAGCACTTATCAGCGGTAATTAATGATGATTTTACCATGGTACAGTAAAAGTAGTTTGGATCTTCTACAATCTTATCACGACTACTAAAAAGATAAAATTACATTGCCAATATTTCTATCTACAGGAATGAGCGTGCGGTGCTCTAGGAGCACAGCTTTTGTTTTCATTTTTCCCTTATTACAGATTAGCTAGTAAGATAAAGAAACTAGCCCACACAAAAGCGTTCATTAATGAAATGACGTAATAAAAATGATTATGTTATTCAGGCAGACTTTAGTCAAGATAATAATTATCATGAAGTATTTAAGAGTACGATAATGTGATGTTGATTTAACATGACAAAGCAACACGGACACATATGTCTGCAACGTGATATACAGTGGTGAAGAAGACTCACTGAAGATAAAAAGTATGAGTTCTCTTGCTCACCATATGCTTCTGGTGTGGACGATTCGCAGAGAACAGCAAAAAGTAGAAAATGCAGCGAAGCGAAGATATTCATGACGGTAATCCTGTGTTTGCGCACAAAACACATGGCCACTTTTTTTTCATATTGAGCGGAGCACTCAGCACAAAACTAAATAAAGCTTAGCTGGTTCTGTACAATGGGAGTATAAAAACATTGTTATGTGCGTCTGGCCCTGGATATCAACAGCTGGACAAAGCTGCACAATGATTCTTAGAGCTGAGCTGGACAATGTTTTCTTAGATTTAGTTCCCTTGATTGCAAGTTTTGTATTTAATAAATCAATGCATCGGCTCAACAGGGTTTCTCTATAGGCTTCAGATATTTTTAAACGTTTTTCTACCGTTTCTCCACTGTTTTGAAGCCAGAGCATTTGCGGTCGCGTATAATCCACGTGCAGCGTTGTTCGAGCCAGTTTCTTTACTTCTGCTTCAAAATTTACACTGTTAAACATTTAGGAAGTCCACATGTTTTTTGCCCCGATATGGGAGTGTTAGTATATTCATCTTGAGATGAATATTTCAATGGTAATGCTGCTCACATGTTATCAGCTGCATTGCGGGAGTTAAGCTAGTGGAGCAAGCTGTATATCAAGCACCAAGTTACCAACGAAACAATCAGAGAATTCGCAGTGGGCCGAATAATGAGTATGTTAATATTCGCTATAAGATCGCGCAAGAACAACTGTACTTTCATTGACAGGTAATGAATATGCAGGAAAGGTAGAAATTTAAGAAATAATCAAAGTAGATTTGGAAAAATATTTGTGAATACTTTGTACTTTGCGGATGGATATTTTCTGCAGCCCAGTTGCTGCGCACCACCTTAATGACTCAATAAAGCAGAGCATTAAATCCGCCTTGTAGGAGAGAACACCAGTACGCTCTAAATGATGCGTCTATTTAGATCCTGACAAAGTACGAGTGACTGACTGAATAATAATTAGCAGCGTCTCTGTGGCCTGCTGGGGGAACAGGTGGACAGCGGGAAAATGGTGAAAGCGGTCGGGATATAGGAACTATTGCTAAAGCAAGCCCAGGAGAGTTTTCTCCGTAGCATGAGCGTTCAGCAAAAGTGCGACTTATTCACCCTGTAAGTTCAGCCGGCGTGGTTTATCCAAACATCGCTGCTCGGAAGCGATAATATGCCTAGGCAACCTTATTAGCCGCACTTCAAGAAAATCTACGATATCTAAGGATTTAATGTCTGACTTTATTATCTGATTTTTATCATTTTTTTCACAAAGTATCTGATTTTTATCATTTCTTTTTGCCGTAGGATAACTGCGGGAACGCAAAAGAAAACTTTTGATTTCACGATACAAGCACTTTTACATCATTGTACAAAAGTTTACAAATCAAAATTGAAGGTTGGTGTACAAATGGTCCTTCGAAGTGTCGAAAGACAATGAAGTCAAACTCACCCACCGTCTGTTTCGTTTTATTTTTTCACTTTTGAAGGCAGCACTGTTTATAAGACGTAGAATAATTGCTACATCAGTGTAGAAATTCCTGTTTTCTACTTCGCCACGGTATGATTTTAATGCGATTGATTTACAACGCACATTTTGCGTTTCCTCTATATGGCGCGCCGATGCATCAGGTATTCGCAGAAAACATAAAATACTACTGGAGATCAGCTGAAAATAAAACATCATTGTCCAGTTGTGATCCAGTACAGGTTTATCTTATTAGCTGTTCAAATCCCATATCGGTGGATCATGTAGTCTCAGCTGCTCATGAGCACATAATAAAGCAACCAAAATTGTTCCGTATTGCCCATCTACTGGACTGCTCATCTGTGCTGCTAATTGTTACTTCGAACAGTGAGTATGGAATAGACTGAATGAAGTAATATGGATCCGTGATAACGGCGGTGGAACTATACGCAATTGAGAATTCTGAGAACCTTTTTTATTTGTCAATACGTGTGCGTGCGAATTATTCGGAGATAGGTTTTTTTACTACATTCAATTTATAGTTAAAATTGCATGTGGTGGTATGTTTGAAAATGGAAGCAAAATGGAGACGTTGGAACGTTTCATTTCCCCTCCGTGTAATTACGCAAATGAAGGTGTACTTTAGGGAATATCTCCGGTAACCTGTAAAGCAAGAACAGAAATTACGTTTACACGATATGCAAACAGGATAACACTTACACAGAGCGACGTATACCAATATATTACTGTGAGCGGTAGTGGAATTATGCTTTCGGAGAACCTTGCATAAGCATTACAAGACACACTGACAAACGCGGCTTTTGGCCTGTGCTTTCGTAAACATTTTTATAACGCTTATATAATGCTTGATAAATCGATCATTAAACACATTTGTGGTTGTTTACATTGATGCGATGACATCAAGAGAGTAAAACAACGAGCCATTTGTGTTGCCACTCAAAGAATGCATATATAAACAGGAAAATAATGTTTCGGTAATTTAATCTGGTTTAATTAAATAATCGTAGAACTATCACTTTTGACATAAATGTTTATATTTTTTTCCAGGCAGCTTTTTACTCGGAGGGCGTTTATAATGTGTAAAGAAGAATAATAAAGTTGAATTTCAAGTTGGAGCTTCTTAAAATCATTCCACTCAAGTCCTCCGAAACAAGCGCATCAACATGAATAAAACGGCATGGGATCCCCCCTTCCCATTCTCGAAAAAAAAATATGGCCACCCCCTGCCTCAAAAGTAAGCGCGAAAGCCAAATTGGCGCTTCTGGCGTCTGGAGGTAATATTATGAAAGATGCGTTCGTAGTTGGAAATTATTAACGTACCAAACCTGCCAATGCAATTAGTCGTACATATACATTGTATACTTAATATTATTTTGTGTGTTCCGCAATCAATGGAATCAAATCAACTTCACTTGATATGACAGGGCTCTGTGAATAATCCTGATGTGTGTTCATTCACAGAACATAAAACACGTTTGTTCAAATATATATTTGTTTTTACTGTGAACATGCTTGTCAAGACTGCACAGCTTGTTGGAAGGCGGTTAGAACTAGGACAATATGACCAGCTCGAGCTACAACTTAAAACGTGCTGATAAAATCCAGTGAAATCGGTAAAGCGGTATATAAAAATCCAGCGCCTTCCGTCGGCAAACTTAATTGACTTAGTTAGCTTATATACTTTTCAATGTGGCCTTAGAGCACATATTCAACTCGTTTTCATTATTTATTATTAGTTACAGATAAAGGTACTGTAGTTAATAATTACCCATACTACAACTTTTGAATATTTCCTACACGTTTGCCCTCTGTGCTGGGCATTGCGCTATATTTGTGCTCCAGTAAGCATGGTCACAAGAGATGCTTGCACATTGTGCGTTGTCGCTGCCTTTGCTTTTATTGTCGCATGTGACCTCACCGATAACACTGCAGAAAGCAGGACAGCCCACATATGCGTCACCTGCTAACCCTGTACCTAGGATCACAGATACCCCAGGTCGATGTTTTTCTCCATCGCATATATGCCCTGAAATCATTGTATAAGAAACGGGAGGCTGTGAGTGCTGACTAGTCACGTTAGTTCATTCAGGCGTAGTTTAACGCTTTTGAAGCTTTATCATCCTAAAACTGCCAAGTTTAGTGCATGAAAATGATAGCGTACAATAATTAAAATCATGCAATGAGTATCTAAATTTATACAGTGCAGAGAAAGCTACGCTGCACAGGAGGAAAGCCCCCTCCCCCTAAAAAAACAAAAAAAAAAGAACAGAGCGTGCATTACCACCAGGTAGAGAACGTCTTCACTTTTAACAAGGTATTCTGGCTGACTCCGCACGGAATGACAACGGGTGGTCAGTGAGAGCGACGGAACGGATACCAAGGAATGGTAAACGCATCCCATCACAATAGGGAGTTAGGTATGTTGGTGAAATTAAGAAGTTCGCCAGGCTAAAACGGAATCAGCTAGTCCAAGCTATGGTACATTCAAGGTATTTGGGAGAGGCCTTCGTCCTGCGCATTTCATAAAATAGGCTGAGGAGAGTGATGGTGACTATGGCTGAAGTTTGTTACCAGTTTATGCTCAACCGATATTATTTAGACAATTGGACGAAGATGCTATGGCGATGACCAGGCAACTCAATACAAGTATCGCCTTATACAGTAAAACCTCGGTGATACGAATCTCGCGGGGTTACCAAAATATTCGTATCATCCGAAATTCGTATCACCAGAACACATGGAAAATTAGTATGCGACAAAAAGAAGTTGGCATACGTTTTGATTCAGTGTTTCTCAGTGCCGCAGCGACGTCATGAACAGGTCTGCATGATTGCCAGTAAAGTTTTAGACGTCAACGACCTTACTTGTACTCGTAAATATACGGTGCATGCACGTGTGTGTAATTATTGAACCAGACGTGTTGTGCCCCGTCACCGCTAGTAGCTCCTTCATAATCTTACTACGCTTTTCTGCATGATACAACAGTACTGCGGCGAAAGTGCCTTAGGATCGCTTTGCACACAACAGATAGAGACTAAGCTCCTTCGCCAAGACCGTCCGCTTCGTCTCTTGGGGTCTTCATCCACCTTTAATGGGACTTCATGACGGACCCGCAGCCCAAGTTTCAGTCTTGTTTCATAGAACGTCTGATTGCGGGGACACGGCTTGCATCGACGTGGCAGGCACGTGTTAACACAGCACAAAGACGCTGCTGCCTCGAGCACAGGAGCGCGCGTCAACGCGTCAGAAAAAAAAAAGCGCGACGTCAAGGTCATCTGTAATCTAAACGTGAAGGCGCCTAAAGGCCTCCAAGATTCGCGCGCACTATCTCGGAGGCAACGACGCACCGTCGATGGTCGTGCAGCGCGCATGGCCGCGCCCGCGCATGACTGTCGCGTCTTCGCCGACAGCGCGGGCAGCACCTGTGCGCTATTGTACCTTCGTATCAAACGTCACGGGGTGCAAATCGGTTCGTAACAACCGCTCTCCAATACAATGGAGGCTAATGGGCCTTGGCCGGGACCACAGAAAAATTCGTATCACCCCGAAATTCGTACGAGCCGTGATCGTATCACCGAGGTTTTACTGTAGCTACGAGAAACTTGTTTAGTGTAAATCTCCTTTAGAGGAGCCTCTCATGCCGTTTTTGGTGACCCTTAATAACGCCAAATGCGTACAGCTCTAGTGATGCACATTTCTCAAGCTCATATGTTTAGGATGCTGGGCTTTCACACGGTGTCCTCTTGCTACTTACTACTGTGAAATCAATCACGTTACTTGGCAGCGGCTCCACGTAAAATCCGTCTAGTGGTATGTTCGCCAAACTGTGGTCCAAGATTGCACCGGTGATCTTGTTTGCGTAGCCATATGCGTATCCAATGCTGTACATCTTGATCAAAAAGCCGTTTCTCCGACGGAAGCGAATCGTCTTGATTAAAGATGCACTGAACAATGGGATGGTGATTTTGATACTGAAAGAGCAAAAATAAGTGACACAGCTAACGTGAAGCTGCGTAATGATTTTTGCCCGATCATCCACAACACCATAATGCTGGTGTTAGCCACATTTCGTACAGTTACAAAGCGTTGCATAGCTCTCCATTCCTTCCACATTTCTCTCTTGTACAGGCAGAAAATCGTCGTTGAAAGAACTACTCGAAAAATCTGCTTTGGAATTCGTCGAACTCATGCGTAAGCTGTAAGTTTCATTGACGGAAACGGCATAGATGCGGCCTTCCCGGGAAGGTTATTTCCCTAGCACTTATTATTACTCTTAAAGAAACGTCGACTTTTTGTAAAACTAAGCATATGGCTAAATAATTTTAGGGAGAGTATCAGGCACTTAAACTCACTCTATATCCTGTCGCCATTTGGCTTTTATGAAGGCGTATCCCCCGTTTCTGATGCTGAGGTTCTCGTGCCTGAAGGCGAGAAGTGGCTAGAAGACAATACGTCAAAAGCGTGTTAGATATATTTCTATGAACGCATAGCGAAATAATACACATACCTATCCATATAGGCAGCGATGGTGTCCACAATGTGCTGCTAAAGTGTGGCGTTTTTAGTTAAGAGCCAAATATTTGTTAAAGTACGCAATATCGGCTGGAAGTATTTTCATGATAGGAGCACACTGGCGTAAATTTGTTTGACCAGGCCAGCCCATATTGTCAGTAGCAAAAAACTGCATTTTTCTGCCTTTTAACTGGCTTACTGTGGAGGTCGAGATTTATACTACCTCGGCTATTCGATTTCTATAAGTTCCGCAGCGAAAAATATAAAAAAAAGAACAGAGACCCTACCTAATAATGAGCACATGAAGTGGACTGAGATGTTCTAGAAAAAAAAATGCCTCAAGTAAACGGTTTGACTGCCCTAGTAACGAGTTCATTTAATTGGCGCGCGTATGTATGGAGTGAAGCGTTCCTGGTTTTAACTTTCATAGGGCATATAAGTATTCGTTGGGATGGCATTAGTTCATCGGCACTACACTCTAAAACACCAAGCCGTTTATTTATTGCAGATACTTTTACTTCTTTGGGGGAGAAGTTTCTATGGCCATATATATATATGTCATGTCTGACGCCACTCTTCAAGCTAGAGTTAGCCTGTATGTTATAGCTAGATGTGTTACATGCGGGACAATATAGAAAACAAAAAGAACAACAGGTGCTCTTTTTTAGTGGGGTATCAATTCTATGGACACTCTCCAGAAAGGAGACGCCCCGCCCGTCTTGAAAGAGCATGAAAAGACGTGAGGGGAAGGAGGGAGTGCGGGTGTCGCTGGAGCAGCGACAGTCAACTTTGACTATAAGGGCGCGGTCGCGATCGCTGGCGCGCGCGCTGCCTCGGCAGCCATCAGTGGGCGGCTCGTATACCCCTCTACGCGTACGTGCTGCACTCTAAACGCGAAGAGACTGTACGTTAAGAGCATCTCTCTCTGGAGCGCCCGTATTACCTTACGCCAGCGTCTTGTCGAGTTACGCGAGATCGGATCCAAAAAAGTTAGCTGCCAGCCTCACTTTGTACAACGTTCCAGTTTGCCGCTAAGGCATTCATTGCTTCGCCTTTGCGGTGAAATCGTGACTTTTTAGGGAATATGAAACAATGACGCTAGCAAAATCTGTACTTATTCGCAACTCTTTTCTCAATCTCAATCAGAGTACCAGGACCGAGAGCTTCTTTTCTAAGTACATAATAATCACTATAAGCTAATGCTCGCTCAGTTAACGATTACCCTTAAGGAACTGGAATGTGGCCGCCATAATCCTGAGCTAATGGAGGGGTAAATACACGCATTTCAGTCACGGAAGTCAACCCAGAGCGACAGTTCCTGTTTACATCACTGCGGTTTCATTTTACTATGTCAAACTGAGAGAAATATGTTACTATACAAAAATTGCAAGCGTATAATCTTATGTCTCGAAGCCATGAGAACTTCATTGCATAGAGTGCAGAAGAAATTTATTAATTAATATCAGGAGGATTACCGCCATATCCGCGATATGAATATGAAACGTGCCGTAGTCGACGGCTCCGAAAATTTCGAACATCTGGCCTTTTTTAATGTGCAGCTAAATCTAAATACACGGCCTCTAGGATTGCCACCATCGAAATGCGACCCCCCCCCCCCCCCCGGTGAAGTTGACTGAACCCGGGACTTTCGGGTCAACAACTGATTACCGTAACCACTGTACCACCACGACGGCTTGCGCACGAGATTTACAGTAGTGTGGCATCTCATGGACTGTTACTTAAAATGAATAATCTAATGCTACTAATTACTTATAGAATTGTTATCAGTAGTCGTATTCTAATACAAGCCCCTGTTGAATACAGTCTCCAGGGAAGCACTTAGACGCTGCATTAGTTCACCAAGGTGCAACCATCAAACAAACAATAGGTACATTAATCCCTGTACCGGTCTAGAAGCAAAGCTTTTAACTAACTGCGTAAAAGCGATAAACATCCGCACATAGAGCCAAATAGCTTGAATTAGTACCTCAATAAAAATACGTTCTTACTTCAAACTGGACCAGGTGATACTCGCTTGCAGTGAAGTGGCTTTCCCAAAATACGAACTTTGAGCTTCCTGTTGGTCCTGTGCAAAAGATTTTCATCTCGTCTGTGTCTGCGTAAACACTCGAGGATGGGAAAAGGAGGTCGCCATCCAGAGTTACCTGCACGCATGATGTAACAGTCGTTATTGAAGCTGGAAAAGAAAAAGCTATGCCGCAAGACCGTCCGTTTTAACAAAACGTTCGAAAGCCATTGATGAAAACTGATCTTTTTTGTTGGTCAGTACGCCTATTTTTTTCGAGGTTTCAAGAAACCTCTTTGTACCGAAATTATACAGTATATACTTTTGTTTCGTTTTATAATTCATGGTTATATTGTGGCAGGTACATTAATAGCTCTTGATATTGGGATTTGTATCTCTCAGCAATTTTACTGGGTCTAACTTCCATTAACATTACATAATAAATACGACTCATTACCTCTATGCTTACTTATTAGCAACTATTCACAATAACCACAGCATACTGTTTGCATGACATCACTTGAATCATTATTTCATTAAAGCGGAATGTAGTGCCACCTAGCACGTGTGCAGGTGCTGTAGGGTGGTATAAATTTTCCAGCTCTTTTGAGGCAACGTTTGTACACTCACTTTTGAGTAAGAAAAGTTTGTGCTATATCGCATCATATGTCTCCGATATACGCAGTCAATATCACCACTACTCCGTGAGAGTGCGACAGCATCTACTACAAAAATTTACCTGCGCTACCTGCACCTGTACTGCTGAACACAACTACTCAATTATTGTTGCAATGCTTAGGCTATTTCAAGCGAAATCTACCTTACCACGAGATTGGATGCTTCAGTGTGGAATTCGAGGACGTGAAACCCTTTCGGAGGCGTCGTAGTGTACTCAAGTTTCAAATTTTGCTCCTCTTTGTCGCGATAGTATTCCAGTTTATAGGCGTCGGAAAAGCCAAGAGTCAGATATGTCTCCGTCGGTTTGATCTCGTGGGCAAGCGTTAATGAGCTTACGTCTCTGCGAAGAGTGAAACAAGCAGAAGGGTGATGATCTCGGAAAGCTGGTCGACTGGCTGATCTACTGGTTGGTCTATTCCATTCAGTTTGTTGTTAGATAAGGAAAACTTACGTGTATTGTCCGTTATATTCAAATACAACGGTGAAGGCGAAATGGTAGGCGAAATTTGAAGGAAAATACACTTTAAATTGTTTCGTTACAGAATCAAATCCACCCTGAAAAAAAAATACATAAAAGTGAAATTCCCTTAAGTCCTGCAATATTGAGCCACCTTATATACGTACGAGTGGCACGCGACTTTTGTGTATACACAGAATACAGTCTGAATTGCAATTTTCTAAAGTGGCCAGTCGGCCGCTCCAGCCGCCGTTTTTTGCCAAACTATGTAGAGAGTGGCGCCGTAATGTTACCAAACTTAGCCACACCGCATGCTACGCCCTTATGCTATACTTTAACCATGAACCGAAGCCTGTTTTTAAATCAACGTAGCAGCTGCGGGCGCTGCCAGCGTCCACAGCCACGTGCTCCACCACTCTAGACAACTACCATTCAGCCTGTACTTTAACGCTGGTCATTACCGCAAGCTCTGAATCGGCTGGTAACACAATGACCATACGTATGACGTAATATAAAACCATCCCGTGTAGACAACCCCATTTTCTCGCATGCCTTTCAAACGGACTTACAATACCTAGCAGTTCGTTGAAACCACCGCACGCATGCCATGGCCGAGCGCAAGGAAGCTCTAGTTTTCTTTCATTTCCTTCGAAAGAGGATTTCTATTTTCCTTATCACTATTCATGACCCTCTTGCTATATGAACATCACAAATCAGGACCAAGAAACATGGTGGACGCTGGATGTTTGCCTTCAAGAGTAGAACGCGATAGTAATAATAATATTTTGGGTTTAAAGTCCCAAAACCACGATATGATTATGAGAGACGCCGTAGTGGAGGGCTCCGGAAATTTCGACCAGCTGGGGTTGTGTAATGTGCACCTAAATCTAAGTACACGGGCCTCAAATATTTTCGCCTCCATCGAAAATGCAGCCGCCGCGGCCGGGATTCGATCCCGCGACCTTCGGGTCAGCAGCCGAGCGCCATAACCACTAGACCACCGTGGTGGGGCAGAACGCGATAGCGTAATTTGGTATCGGTGCATGCCTCAACCGATGTCGCAAGCATACGAACGTCTGTGCGCGTAGCATTGGCCGTTTCAAGCTACCCTAAAATCTAAACCAATAAACGATCTAACACGATATTTTTTTTTCCTTGTTTCGGCGAACATGTTTGCAGACACACATACGCGACACGAACAAATTGTCAGCTGCAACTCTACATTGGAGGTGGGATCTTTTTAATGTCCACTAGTCAACCAATTGGAGTGATGAACACTTGAATCCTTGTTCTTATTTCACTGCAATTAATTGCCCAGTTTACGTTACCGAACCACATTTCATGGGAAGCGTATGAATTCTCTCCCACTGGATTTCCGTATCTAAACTCCATCTAACCATTCAGCCAACTAGCTCAGAACCATCATGATTATGAGTATGTACCATATCAGGAATATTTCGACTCGAGTCACTAGATTGGGATTTAAAATAAAGAGTCATTTTATTATAGTTGCCGTGTCCTTGTTGACTTTATACATTCTAATAATGCGACTGTTCAGTAACAAATAGCAAACTATCAATTCTGCTTCTCATCTTTGTTAATCTACTTTTTTTGTACGCTGCCGCCTACTTTAATTTCCACTTGCTGTTCATGCAAAAGAATACTAAAATTTATGACTTCGTGACCCCTGCCTTCAACTGATTAGTACACGCCTACCATAATAATTTGTAAAACACACAGGAATGGTAAGTTGCACTAATGTTTTGTGCGTTACGCACGTTTATAGCCGTACTTCGCTGTTGAAAACTTGTCCATCTTTTATTACGATGACTTTGCCTTATGAAAGAATGTGTTTCAACAAGATGGTGAATATTGTAGTAGACATGGTAGAGACAAAGTTGGTGCGCTGAGAACTGTGGCTCAATGACTGCAAAATTAAGGAGTCTTAAGCCCTCGCTTCACCCGCCTGAAAAAATGGGGAGTTTAGACGCTTGCGTGTAGCTGATTAACCTCAAGGGGTATCGAAAAAAAAAACAGCTGTTCACAGCAACTACTTCACAAGGTAAGCGCATTCTCTGTGCCGGAAGAGACGCGCATTTTATGAAACTTTTGATACGATCACCTGTTATCACATGTTCCCATTTCAGGGTAGTAATGTGGACAGCGATGCAAAGCTTTCTCACTTGCTCGGAGCGGGACAGAGTATCACCCACCATGCTTCCGTCATGACCCATTATGATGGAAGACATTCGATTCTTATGGTGGATTAAGGAAATTTATCGTTAGTAATAGTTGGTGTTTAACGTCCCAGAACTATATGACATGATTATGAGGAATACAGTAGTGGAGGGCTTCGAAAATCTCGACCACGTGGGGTTTCTTAACGCGCACCTAAATCTGAGTACACGGGCCTCAAGCTTTACTGCCTCCATCGCCGATGTGGCCGCCGCGGCCATGACTCGATTCCGAGACATTCGGGTCAGCAGTTGAGCACCATAGCCACTGTACTAAAGTAGGGGTAGGGCAACGAATAATGTGCAAATTTCCAATTTCGGTATAAAACTTCAAACTAGTGTTTCACGTAGCACATTTTCCATCTAAGCACCCAGTTTTCAAAGAACGTCACTTATTACTTACCGTGTAAAAAGCGGTGAGCTCCAAGTCTATTCCGGGCATTCAATATGAGTTCGCGCTGCGTTGTAGATGCTTTCATTAGAGGGGTCACAAAATTTGCCATTGCTGTTTCTTGATGGGACACACCTGAAGTGAGACAACCGTTTGGTCCTGGTGAAGGAGATTGTACAAAAGTCGCGGTGGCAAGTGCACACACTGGAAAGACGGCGCCTATTGAATGCACTTCTAAGCACTGCCGGGAAGCGCCTACAATCAAGTCGTATTTCCTTATACGGAAGCAGAAATGTTCATTGGCACATGGAGCTTTCAAGACGGCTCTTTATGTTCATAAATTCTCAGGCATGAACAAAAGATGCATGAATGGCCCCCCTTGGTAGCAAAGAAAATCACTTGTGCTATGATTCCCACCATCTTGAATTATTGCAATCAGGAACCTTGCACACCAAAGCCTGAGAGCCTTTCACTCGATCTTGCCTATGACTATTTTTTTTCTGTTCGGGAATAAAGTGAATTAAGAGCTAAGAATCGAGGTTCTCGCACAACTAGCACCGGCGTTTGAGAGAGTGGTCTAGAAACAATAGCGCAGAGTGCCAGTAATAATCAGAAAAAAATGCACGGGGATTGGCCTTACCGCTGGACCATAGACATCACTGTTCTTTTAAAAAACCTATGAAAGTCGGTGTATTGAGTAAACCACTTGGATAAGTATTTAACGGAAAATATTTGTACAGCGTTGACACTGCAGCGCACCTGCCTAAGGATATTTTATTGCTACAAGAGTGCAAAAGATGTGAATTTCTCTAGCAGTTAAACCAACGCCAGCGTAAACAACGGCCCAGACTAAGGGGAACCACTAGTACATTCTTATAGTTCCTCTAGTACTTCCAGATCTGTAGAGTTCTTCCTAATTTTCAATGAACTTGTTCAGCTTCTGGGATAGTGCGCTGACTAGCTTTGAGCCGCAGGAGCAGCGTCGGCTGATGCAGCGGGCACGTGGTGTGGCGCGAGCCAATGGGGCCCTGCACTAAGGGCTCCACCCAACGAGGACGATCCTTGAGGCCTGCATAAATAAAAGTTCTCTCTCTCTCTCTCTCCTCTCTCTCTCTCAGCATAGCGGCAAAATCGAGATGTGCAGGCTTGTTAAGCTAACTTCAGCAAAGCCTTGAGGTCTACTGTAGATCGGCGCTACAAAAACTGACAGAGTCCGGCGCGCATTCACCTACGACGAATCGAAGGGGGAAAGCCCTCTGCTTTTTCTTCTCAGTCCATGTATTGATCCAGCCCACCACCCCTCCAAACGCTTTCTGCGCCTATCGATGTATTTCATTACCTCCGTGATCCATCCACCTTTTACAAGCCACGATGTCACTTGAGGATGTTCTCATGTGACGTCACAGCCACAGTGACGTCATGATAATGTCATGATGACGTCACAAATTTGCGATATATGTGACGTCACGATATCACATCTGTGACGTCATAGAGTGAGATCATCACGTCATGAAGATTTTTTCCATCACTCGTCCGTAAGGCCGCTGGACGCAAACGCCGATGGTCAATTTTTGCGTTTGATCAGGCACCTAAGTCTTTCGCCTAATAATACAGACAACTTACTGACTGTCACCCTCCTTTTTCAGCCGCCCAATTTTTTGGTCATTCAGGACTTGGTGGATTTTCTCATGTTGGATTTTCTCGTAATTGCACCGCGAGAACCTGTGCAGAAGGAATCAAACATCTACGTAATCCATTATACGTCCGCTCTAAGGAGGCCACCTCAGGGAGCCAGGTGATCTAGAATATGTTGGTTCGGTTCCGTTCCGTCGCAATTATGAAGTATAGAAACGCCAATTAACGCTCGTCGTCATCTGTGCCGTGGTAAACGAACTGGCATATGCTCCCATTCTGCACTTCTGTGATATTTTTATTGTGTCGTTCATGTTCGGATGCAAACCTCCGGAGGTGACCTGTGCTGTACTTCCACGAACCTGTGTTTGCGGCGGTACATCACCAATTCCTTTTCCCATCTGCAGACACCTTGAAAGCATTTCTAGAAAAAGAGACGTCAATTAAACTGATGTGATATATACATATATATATATATATATATATATATATATATATATATTGTAATGACAAAAAGCGGCAACAGAGCTTCGGCTCTCGCACTTGGCCAGCGCGAGGTAAAGGAGAACGAAGTTCAGAATAAGACCAGCCGGCCCGCAGCAAAGGATATATATACATCAAGGAGGTTAAAAAAAAAACTTCTGAAAGGGGGAGGGGGATCTTTCTGCTAATTAAATAAAGTTCGTTCATCTGGAGCGGAGGTCCCCTATGCGCGCCACGCGAGCGGGTGAAGCCTGGAAAACCGGTTGGCGGCCATCTTGCTCCAGGCAAGAGGCAGCGCAGCTTCAGCGCGGCGAGCGTAATTGCGAGCTTCCGCGGGGCATTTCAGCATGAAAACTGGATAGTTAGTGTCACTTATTTGGCCGACATTTTTTTTGTCCTGCAAGATTGAAGAAGGCGGTTTTTTACGCCATAATACATGGGCTGAAGCGTGCCTGATAACACGTACAATTCGCTTTCAGCATTCCCGAAATGAAGCACATGGTGGAGTTAATAAGTGGTACATAACATCTTATTCATCACCGCCTTTTATACAATTTCAAAAGAAAAAAGAAGCATATACAATGTGGTTTACACGTGAATCGATAAAGCAACAAGTTCAAAATAACTTCAAAATGCATCATAATGCAGTCACGAAACACGCGCCCTTAAAAACTGAACACAGGTAAAGAAAAGATACAAAAGCAGACTAGTTGACCAGTTTGCTGCAGGTCTTGTTTACACACGCCTACAAATTAAAAAAAAATAACAGTCCTTGTCAGCCGCGTTCTTACTCCGCTCTGGGAGTTTTAAATTCGAAGCATTCCTTAGCGAACCTTTGGCACATTCAGCGTTTCTATCTACGATTCTATCTACCTAGCCGCCTACGCCTGGGTGCTCTCATGATCGCCTCCTTAACTTGGTGTGGACCAAAATCGGCATGGGAGGGTAAGAGGATTTGACGAATGTGGCTGTCGGACCATGGCATGAATAATGGGAAAATGCTGTTGCGTACGTCATCAAACCTTTTCCTCCAGACACGTGTGGCACATAGCCGTTTACCACTGGCCGCGGTGTATGGTTATGCGCCACAGGTGATTGACAGTTTATATCCACCCAGGAACGGCGAAAACAGACATTAGTAATTTAAATGCGAGAGCGTTAAGAAAAACCGACATCGGCAGCGTTCACCCGACGAATGGAGAGAACAAATATTAGGATCACAGCAGGAATCGAACCCAAGCATTCTGCATGGCAATCAAGTATTCTACCTCAGAGGCACGTCAGGTATATAGACTGGTTTGGAAAAACAGCTTATGCAGGCGTAATTCGGTGCAACGTCAAGTGTGGTTGTGGTGCTGGCTATCTAATATTGCAAGAAAGCAATGCACAGTACGTATGTACTTCTACGATACCGGCGTCATATCAGATTAACGTCTGTGGTTCCAGTGTTGGCTCCACTTTTATAGCAGTGTAATGTAGCAGTGTAATAAACATTACACTTTTATTGATATGTTTCAGCAAGCTATATTGAAGTATTGCTCGACCCGGAGGAATACATTAACGACAGTTACGTATGGTATCCAGATGGTTGCACCATAATGTGCACTTTCTTTCGGTAATACTGACGTATGTACTCTAACGTGAGGGCTGTCGTTACATTGCACCATATAGTTACCCTTTAAACGCGAGTGTTGTGACATGCCTGGTAAGCCCACGATGTGTACACAGCTACTACACTTACAGAAATACGTTGATCCACCTCGTAACGCTTGTCTCAAAGCCATAAAATACAGCATAGAAGTACTCGTTGACTGCTTCGCATGAAACAAATTCACAAAACGCCGTGGGATCTGCCGAATTTCTTTCCGGTTGATTCCTTTTGAAATGTGGTGATGCCTGATTTTACAGCTAAAGCTGTTATCAGATTACAACGGCAGTGGGGTAGTTGTACGCTGCCGCCGTCGGTGTCCGAAACTACTATCGCGCGAAACTTAAAAAATGAAATAAATAGGCTCATATGGGATTTGACCCCGGGTCCTCTGCGTGGAAGTCGAGCATTCTACCACAGAGCCAAGGTAGTGACTGGAACTCTTTTGCAAAAACATACTTACACGCGCCATATGTCCAAAACGATTACTCGCGAAATGTGTAATATAGCGTGTCAGAAGAGTAAAATAACAACCAGGCGTCACACCATGCTAATTGCACAACTAGTGACCAGATCATTAATTGCTTTAAATCCATTACAAAAGGCTTAACCATAAATCTACATGGTCATCAGTCACAGGCAGCATCAGCAAAGTTCACATAATGCGCTACAGATGTGTAGCGGGCACGGAGCAAGAATTCCTGGTGAGGCGAAACTGCGCTCGCTCAGGCGTCCTAATAAAGTCACGGAATCGGGCACAGCACTCACGCGCCCTCTCTCGGGAAAGTCCGTTAGCGGAGAAGGAAAAATGCGCGCGTCCCTCTCACCGCGCTCACCGACGAAGATCGTCGGTTCAAGGCCATTCGTCGCCGATTCGCCGTTCGCGCTTCACGCCCGAATGAATGTGTTTTTGTGCGTCCTCGCCGGCTCCAAATTTTATCGGAACAACGTTAAAGAGCTCGTTTCGCAGAAATACCGGTGTCGGTGAGGCTAGCAATTGAGAAGGCTATGCGCACAGGGCCCCATTACGCTTTCGCGTTATACTCTTAAAGGGGAAGCTCAAACGCACTTCAAGTTTCTTCGGTAAATTAGCGAGAGAAATGGCGTCACATACAGGAAAATAACCAGCGTGATATATTTTGTACAACGCGAAATATATAATTTTTGATAACGTGAACACAATGAGTTAGGCATACTTTATTTCAACGAATCAAGGGACGTACCCTATATGCCATCAATTCAGATTTAGGTTGGTGCGTGTGATGAGTGAGCGTAAGACCACTAAGACGGTGCGGTGTACTCGGTGCTGTGTTGTGGTGTCGCGAGTGCTGCAAACGCGGTGGTGTGACACGACAGAGGCACCACACAACAGACACGTGTGGCGCGTAGAAAAGGACGACGTTGGCGGGCACAGCACGTGGAAATCGGAGGAGAACCAGTGAGATGGTGGCACGGGAGACGGAGGAAGGTGGATGAGTCGGACTCGGAGAGCCCGCAAGGACACGCTGGTGCCAGGGTTAGTGTCGTCGGCTTACGGAGCCGAACACGAAGGGCCCGACAGCGTCGAAGGGTTTCCAGACGTCCTCGGAAACGCGCATTCGTGGGTACGAGGCGTTCCTGCTGTCCGACCAGCTGGTTCCGGTTCGTGTGGAGCAGACGTCGCCGTCCAGGTTGGGTGAGCGGATTCCTGCTGCCGGTTGCCTGCCACGGGACGGGCCCGAGTGCCTACCACCAACCTCCATGCTGCGTACGTGGGCCGGGAGGTCGTCAGCATCCTGATGCCTGAGGGTGCTGCCTTCTAAGACCTCTGCGACGACTTGACTTCTCGTCCGCTCTACGAGGGCCCTCGACGCCAACGCAAGGCGCCGAACAACAACGAGACCGCCGTTCACGTCCACTTAAGCGTCGCACAACCGGTGATTGTTTTCGTCTTCGGAACGTTCTACGGAACTTGATCAATCCTATGCACCGGTCGCTATAGCATTAACCTAGCTGAGCTTGACTCTTTTCGTTACAGTTGCTTGTATTTTTTTCCTGTCTCTTTTTCGTGTGTGATAGTTTTTTTGTGTGTGCATTTAAAATGGCACCTTCCTTCCCGGTCAGAGGCATGGCCTCAATTGAAAAAACCGCTACCAAAAAATAAAAACCTGCATAAGAAATTGGCGTCCGCGACGTACTCGAACCTGCAATCTTCTGATTGCAGGTTCGAAAGAAAATAATTTAGTTCTGAAGGTGTAGCAAATCGTATGAAAAAAAAATAGCGAATTTCACTTTTTTTGAGAAAAGCTCTGTATTCATCGTCAAAAAACTTGCCTTGGTGGTCGGACTAAAAATATGCACGATACTTCATTTGAAAGCTCTATGTATTAAATAAACATAGACAAAGTTACAAAAGGGTATTGTTTTTTTAACTTGAGAAATATTTTTTTGACATTTTGTATCTCCACCAGCTTTTCGCCGACGTAACTCAAGCGGCATGAAACACTCGCAAAGGCAATCTTCAGCCCATGCCCACTGACCTGGGATGCAGACGTCAAGCATGGTGCTGTCTATAAAGCAACCACATTTCCTTCTCCAATACTTTATAGACAGCACCACGCTTGACGTCTTTTTCTTTTTTAGTATGTCGAACAGGCTTCCAGTATATAATTAATTTCTACCATCTGAGTTTGCCTTGTTTCTGGAAAAAAATATCACACTTTGCAACTTTATTGAATTTTCCTCGTGCGAAAAGCCCTCGAAGAATCGATATACATAAATAAGCCATTATTTTTACAGTTACGTCACTTCATTAGCTTGCCGGAAATACCATTTTATTGACTGCATCCTATAAACGCCCTTTGAAAAAAATTGTTGTTTGATGCCCCTTAGCTCAGTCGGCGCAAAACTACAGACTCTCACAAACAGGCGGGAAAATTTTTGGCAACAGTAATAAACGAGCACAATGAGTTTAGAACTTCAAGACAAACGTGGAAAATTTTTCAGCCATATTTGTGATGGTCAGAAAAACACTGAGTGATTTGGCATGGAATGACCCATATATATATATATATATATATATATATATATATATAATATATATATATATATATATATATATATAATAGCACGGTTCATATAAAATTATTCTCATTGTTTTCAGGCCTCTGAACACGTAATATTTGAGTGTCCCTGCTCAAATGCACAAATACGATTGCTTCGAATGGCGTTAGCTCACTACTTTTACCCGAGACGTACCTAGGTAGACTAGCAGTATTGCAAGGGTGGTTATTCTCGGCCCGGGCCCGGTATCCGTTCAAGTTTACAAGCCCGAAACCGGCCCCTGGCTCCAAACGAGACCCGGGCCTAGCCCAAACCCGAGAAAAAATTTCGCCTACACGGCCCCAGCTTGGCCCAAACGCTCATCGGGCCCGAGAGAGGCCCTCGCCAGTACTAGTGATCTAGGTTGTTTTGTCCGAACATGGAATCGACAGCAAGGCAAGTAGCAAATCTACGTCTTGTTGGCGCTTGCTTGGCGAACAAGTCAAATTCAACCTGCCGTAATTTCTCGTACAAACCGGCCGCGCAGTTTAAACATTTGAGCGGACATATTGCGTAGGGTGAACGTGCCTCCGGCGGTGGCAATCTGTACCTATTTTTTCTGCAAAAAGCACAGGGATCGTGAAGAGCGTTGTGTAGCAAATATTGCAGCATGGAGAGTGATTTGCAGCATGAGTTCACTTGCAATAGGGAGCGCAATTCAAACAGAATTCACATAGAACAGAACGCTCTCTTCTCTTTCTGTTTTTATTGCGTTCTCTACGAAATTGAATGCATGCTCTACCAAAAAACTCAATCGTGCACCCTTTTGAATTTGTATCACCTGTATTCGGCATAGTAGAGCCTTGCTACAGCAAGAAAAATAGAAGGCAAAAACCAAAATAGTTACGTTTGTTCTAAATGCACCGACGTAGGTAACGATTATGAGGAACTGCGCGCACCCGTATACTTTTCGCAATACGTATAAACAGCGCCGAAAGAAGGAAAAGGCTATTGGACTTGCATTATTTTAAAATACCATGCCACTGCTGGTATATAAGGTCTATAAGATTTTGGGGTGCAATTTACAGATTCCTACCAAGTTGTTGTGCAAAAAAGCAAATTATCAAGATGTTCCGGCTTTAAGCATGTCATGCGCTGGTGCATCACATATCCGGTCGCGCTGAAGTTTTTTCACTGCTTCCGATAGCCGCATAGAAGCAGACAATCTTCCTTGAGAGCTGTTCAAGCGTCGGCCCTCGTTATTGTTAGAGTTTCAGTACTGGAACAATATTCTGATGCATTTGCGTACCTCTGGAGAATGAACATAGCTGTCCTGCTCATCCCTTCATTTCTCTTGTTCCAGGAATGCTGTGCCACTCTTCAATACAATCTATGAAACTCCTCTTATTGTGCTTGTCGTTGCAGCTGTGTATGTTATGCACGGCTTGTGTCGTGCTCTTTTTTTTTATTATAATGATATATACCTTTCAAACGATGTTTTACCGGTAGAACGTGGCTTCTGGACTACGCAGAAGCACTAGCAGGATGTGGACGGGGAAATTTCGATCTATTTTCGGGATTCATTCCAGTTTGGTGATAAAGGCGCGAATAAGCTTCTGGACGCTTTCTTATTTGCTGCATGTGCTTAAAGGTAAGGGGACATCTGCGGCACAAAATTGGTAATTACCTATTTTCAAGTCAGGTATTTGCTCAAGCGAATATACTTTGGTCCATGACTTGTTTAATGGAGCTACGCCAATCCTGCCCATTCCAACACTGCCGCGGCATTGTCATGTAACTCTCCCACCGTATAGCGCAATATGACGGAAACTAAAACGTTAACAACGTGGGCACACACAACAGGCTGTGTATGTTCATCTTGGGACACATGACCACTGGGTGCCGTGATGGAGCCGCAGAAAAATAATGACACTTAATAGTAATTCTGGTTAACGATACTCCACGCAGAGATTACGCAGAACTGTATTCTTCAGCCTAAGCGCCCAGCGCTCAAGCCTGCTACAAGGGTCCTGAAGGTTGCCAAGCCAACACAACGAGTGGTGGTTAGTGACAACTGTGAATGGCCGCCCATACAGGTAGGAACGAAACCGCTGAATCGCAAATATAACTGCCAGGCATTCTTGTTCCGTGACAGTGTAGTCCTGTTCGGGCCCGCTCAGTGAATGACTTGCGTATGCAATGACGTGTTCGCGGTCACCACAACGCTGGACTAGAACGCCACCAAAGCTATGCCACTGGCATCTGTGTGAAGTTGTGTCGGGGCCGAAGGATTGAAGTGCTGAAGGACAGGTCGTGACGTCAGCAGAAACATCAGTTGACGAAAGGGAGACTAGCACTCCGGAGTCCACTCAAATGGAATGCCCTTTCATCTCAGGCATGTGAGTGGGTAGGCGACGTCAGCAAACTTGGGAATAAAGTGGCGGAAGTAGGAACAAAGCTCAGAAAACTGTGTAACTCCTTGACAGAACGCTTCAACGGCTGCTGTTTTCTGGAGCTCAGGGCGTGTGCCATCCTTATCGACGAGATGCCCAAGCGCTAGGGTTTGGTTGTCTCCGAAGTGGCACTTCGAAATTAAAACTAGGCCAGCGTTTCGGACGCAGTTCAGAACAATATGAAGACGCGAGTTGTGCTCACTGAATGTCCGGCCAAAAATGACGACGTCGTCGAGGTAGCATATGCAGATGTTGCACTTCAAGCTGCGCAGAATGGTGTCCGTAAATCTCTCGAACGTCGCCGGAGCGTTGCACAGTTCAAATGACATCACAATAAATTTAAGGAGCCCGTCAGTGGTTACACGGGCAATCTTTTCCTTCTCCTCAGGGTGCTTTGGAACTTGCCATAGCCGGATCATAAGTCTACTGAGGAAAAGTAGGAGGCCGAATGTAGGCAGTCGATTGCGTCATCAATATGTGTAAGTGGGCACACGTCTTTTATGATAACGCATTGAACCGGTGAAAGTCCACTCAATATATCCAAGATCCACCTTTCTTTTTAACAAGAAGCACTGTAGCTGCCCATGGACTGCCTGACTCCTGTATGACGCCGTTTTTCATCATCTCCAGCACTTGATGGTTGATAATTCGGCGCTCTGACGGTGAGACATGATATGGCTTTTGTCGAAACGGAATTGCCGAACATGTGTTCAAGACGTGTTCAAGACGCACGAATGGGGGGTATGCTGTCTATCTGCGCAAAGACGAATGCCGAAACGTGCTTCGAAAGCACACCCACTAATGGTCGGCGTTCGCTTGCGCTAAGCGACTCATTTATCATTGACAAAAGGGCCGTTTCCGAACTGCGAGCACCAGGTTCTTGTGTGATATCTATACGTTTAGCCACCGAAAACGGCGCGTGTTATCTGCTGACCCAGGCCAATTTTAATCCGCCTGGTAAAATCATGAGCTATTAAGGACAGTTGACAGTTCATGAGCCAGTGCGTCCGCCGTTGATGAACTCCACACAATGGAGAACCAATACATTCTTCTTCATACAGTTAACGTGCATCGGCTCTACGCTTGCGTCGAAGCTGTCGTAATCGGCGCCACAACAGACAAGTACACGAACGATACATGACGCGGGTATGACACTATCGCTATGTAGTAATGTAGTTTCGCCTTCCACAATGTTTTCCAGGAGCCTTGATGTCAGACCACCCACAGATACATTCCTTGTACGGCAGTCGACAACGGTGCCACACTCCCGCAAGAAGTCCATGCCCAGAATAACGTCGTGAGTCGACCGGGGAGTGATCGAAATTTCCTTCGTAATAACATGACCTCCCAAAAGCACGTCAGCGCTGCACGCACTGATAGGACGGAACGGCTCGCCACTCATACCGCCGAACTTTGAAGTTTCGTCCCACTTTAAAACAACTTTGCGCCCTAACGCACCTTTAAAAGAAGCACTCATTAACAAAATTCTCGCCCATGTGTCCACCAGGGCCATCACAGGCACATAATCAACAAGAACACGCACTTTGTTTTTGAGCATCAACACAGGGGTTCTTTCTGTCAGTAGCATATCTCCAGCGACCTGGAGATATGTCTGTCGAGTCTGTCGAGTCTGTCGTGAAATGTGCCTACAGTGGCAACAGTCGTAACGTTGGCCTCCCGACCAAACTTTCGCGTAAGCCGACGCATCTTCAACATTGTAAAAGTTCTGCAGTGCTTAATGAAGTCAGACACAGAACGGCGGGTACCTTTTCCGATTAGAAAACTCTCCACGCCCGTAGTCACTCTTTTTAGGAAATGCCCGACTTTATCTTCTTCCGACATAATATTGCTGACCACCTACTACGGCCATAATACTTCTTCGATATATGTGGTGCACGTCTCACCTGGTAGCTGCGCTCGTTGCGACAGTGTCTGCTCAGCACGCTTTCTTTAGCGACTGAGTCCCCGAAGCACGCGTATCGACGAAACGATCCCACGTTGTAAACGCATCCTCGTGGTTTTGGCACCACACAAGTGCGGTGTCGGTCAGGTTCAGGTAGAACACCACGTTGGTGAGCAGGGCAGCTGTGTCCCATCCTACTGGACTTGCTCACTCACTTGTAGTGGATGAACCACGCGTCGACGTCTTCTCCCGATTTTACTCTTAAGGGCCGGGGGACTCAGCAGTAGTGCAGCGGACCGCAAGGTGCTGCCCCGGGAGCATATCCTTTTTCGGGCACGTCGTAGACGATCTCGTCACATGGCGGGAGCTGCAGCAGTGATGCAGCAGTGATGGTTCCGTCGCCGGAAGCGCGTGCTCCGCGTCTACACTACTCTGTTACGCGCGGAGGAGACCAAGACGTGTACGACTGAAGCGGCTGTTTGTTGGGTCGCGAAGGTGTGCGCAAGAGCGGCCAACAAGTTTAATACGCCAGCGTCATCGCCTTCTCTCTAGTTGCCTCGGAGCGGCAAGCCCGCACACCGTTCATCGTTTTCTTTGTCCATATGCCCAACAATACCAAGACATACTCAGAGCCTTTTTATTGATTAATTTCATACAGTGACTTCATGCTAGACGGTAAGCTATACCGGCTAATGTACCGGCTGTGCATAGCGAGGTTTTCTTTCCGCCGTTATAGAAAACTCCTGGTAACACTAAATAGTAAAGGGAGTCTTATTAGCATTTCGTAGTGAGCCGCTGTTAATATGGTCGGGAAGGTTGTGAACGTATAATTATCTTGAGAAATAACCAGATGTCGTTGGATTCAAGTACATTGTTCAATGACGAAGTGTTGTGTTGCCTTAGTACTTCTATCAATACAAGCTTGCGTGAAATTTAAATAATCTGTTCGACACAAACACTGGTACTTATTTTCTTTTAGTTTAAACGTACTGCCGACCCTTCGATGACGAAGCAGGTGGACACACTTCAGCGTTGGAAGGTAAACATTAAGTATTATAAGGTAAGTAAAGAAGTAGTGTTCATGGCGGGAATCCGATACGCTATACTGGGTGCATAAAAAGCTTCGGTATTTTGGCAACACAGTATTATTAGTCAAATTGTTTAAGTAGATTTCTGTCTTGATTAACTGAATCGCTTTAAAGTCCTGCAGTAACTGCTCGGCGAAACCATCATCACTCAGTTATAGCCCAAGGTGGCCACAAATTACCCTAACCACTTGTCAGCCTATTTTTGTCCGCTGCAAGACAAGGCCTTTCTCAATGATCTCAAATTTACCCTATACTGCGTTCCTGTCATGTGCGTGGCTAGTTTCCTCTGACTCTACCATGTCATGGAGACAAAGCACTAACACTGTAAAAAAATGACAAGTTGGGCTAGTTGGTGCTTGTTCATTTTTGAAGAAAAACAGCACACAAAAAACGTAGACTGATGTTAGTTGCGACTGCTGCTCTGTGTGTCTTCCCCCTCCTTTTGTGTACGTTTTTTTTTGTGGTCGTTTTCTTCAAAATTAACTAACATGGCAGTTTCAGTAGTTTTCCCCGCTGGAGCGAAAAACCAGAATCGCCAGGTGCATCATGTCCATCATAAGAGATATCAAGGCGAAGCCTTTGCACCTCCATCTTCATATGTTTTCATTTCCTTATTCTCCCTCTTTTTCTTCTTTCTTTTCTCGGTCATCTATTTTGATCTTACCACTCGACGAAAGCTTCCTGCACATCACGCAGTGTCGCATTTCCTCCAGGACTGGGTCAACATTTGACCAAGCAAGGATTTCATGAGAAGAGGCCGTGGTATGTCGTGATAACGCCACAGATCTTCGGATGGACTGTGGCGTTAATATGACGTCACTTCATGCCATCACGGTATCAACCAAGGTCTCCTTCCTTTTTTTGACGACCGACCACAGCTCCTGTTCCTGTACCGGGCACCGCATATTCAAGGTCCCCGTCTGATGACGCAGTTTAGGCTTCCGCGCGAACAATTTAAACAAGCAGCTGCCGAGTAGCACATTCCCTTTATTGTCTGCAGTGGTTATATTAAGGTGACGTATAGATTATTTTACGGATGGGTTTTGGTGCTGCGATATTGGGCTGTTAACCTAGCCGTTGTGTTTCTAACAACTGAACGAACAGCGTACTGTAGACGGACAGGCATGACGATGGTTGAGTTGGTGCGTTCGACGCTTCATGACCATGAATGCATGCCACAATGTGCAAAAATAAGAAAAAAATGGTTTAACAGACCAAGGTGGCGGCGTCCATATCTCTTACAGCGTATCGTCTATAGTTAGGACCCCCGAAGAGCAACGTGCCCACGAGGAAACGCGAATAGGACAGCGGCGATAAATATTGATGCTGCATTTTGTCATGACGACACCCGATGAAGACAGTAAATGAGTTCGTACTTTTGTTGAAAATTCTTCGTGACTCTGCGTGGCGTGCTAAACAGATTCGCTAGCCATCCGTCTTCACAGAATGGAGTGGCTTAATTTTTTTTCAATTTTTACGTGGTTTCCCGGGACATTATTTAAACTTGCAGGCATTTAGTAGAACTCGTTGTTGGGCTAGTTGGTGCATTGCATCAAGGAATTATACCCAGCCGAAAACAGACGAACACAGAAAACGGTGAAGGAGACAGGAAAGCGGCTAGACTACCAACTCCAGTGTTCGTCTGTTTTCGGCTGGGTATAATTCCTTGCTGAAGGCATTTTTTTAAATGTGATGACGAGTTTAATGAGTAGTAACTTACTTGCTGCCCAATGGCCTGTAAAATGCGAGACATTAGTTAGAATGACTTTGTTTTTTTAGTTTTTTGTGTTTCTTTCAATGCGAGTTTAAGTGCTATCCCATAGCCGTTGTTTCTGGAGCACTACAAACAGTGACATTCAGCTTCGTTGACGTGCGGTTATGTCAACACTCACAACGGCCTTCAAGATAGCGATTTTAAATATCCGTCAAACAGTTTCGTCGCCAGAAAAGTCACCTCGCACAAAATGTGGGCTTACCTTTTTGTGACTGCAGCTCATAAAATCAAGCATTCTGTGTAGTGCGCAGAAGTGCCTGTTCTCTCCTTCAGATGCGTAGCAGCACCTCATCTTGCAATAACTGCTAAGACGGGCATCCTGCATTTAGAACGAAAAATAGTTTCACCACAACTTATGACTACGTTTTACCATCTCAGATAAAGTGCATAGCTACCGGGAAAGAAATAACCATCACACCAGTGGCTGACGTCTCTTATATGATTGGGGAGCTGCAATACAATAGACCTCGTCCATTGATACGTGATAAATGCGATCCTCTGGAAAAAGATGAAGACGAATTTTGTAAAGCGTTTCACGCGCGTAGCTGCTCAACCTCCTTAGCGATCATTTATAGCACTCCGTGTTGATATGTATTGTGTGTGCCTCTCGTGCAGCACAATGACAATATTACTTAAGATAACAAAACCGTTTATATATAACTTCACATATATTATGTCTAATATCTAGTAGAAGTCACACTTTTCTAACAAGTTTCTGTTCTCTAACAAACAACAGGTTTATTCCAAAATGCTCAGGTACTAACACTGTCCCCATAATAATAAGCCTGCATTAATCCTAGCGAAATATAAAGTAACTAAGAAAATGAATTTGCCCTCAGCGGCATAATGACATGAGAATTCTTCAACGCTGGTTGTAGCTGCAGCCAACGTTTCTAAGTGGTCTTATCTTCTTCCAGGCAGCAGCTATCTTAGAGCGTGTATGTGTATACTTCGTACACTCTTCCCCAACCACAAAAAAGGGAGGAGGAGGGGATGGCAAATTATACAAATTAGGGTGGGAGAGAAACAAGTGCCGGAGTTCCGAAATGGGTGAGTAAAAGGAAAGAGCAAGCTATCAGGAAAAAAAAAACAGACATGTTAGTGCATGAAAAAATAAAGCCCACATAACAGGTTGTTCTTTTCCAAGATGTAGGACTTGCGAACAGCTTCAACAAGACGTCATAGTTAAAAGCACCGGAAGTGAAACAGTAGATTGGCGAAACAGGATATCCAGTTAATATTAGACTGAGCGGGCATCGCGTGGACGCGGCGAAGAAATTGCCGAAAGCGGTGGCACAATTACGAGTGAAAAACAGGGCTAATAACACGGGACAAGAAAGGAAACGAGACCACGGCGCTGACAAAAAAAAGAACGCCCTACTGCGGTGGCGCAGTATTTTATGCGGCAGGTGAAAACTTGAATGATTTCAAGCTTTACATTCTTCAGGCAAGCTTTCTCTCCCCGAGAGACAGAAAAGATTGTCACCCCTTATCCCTTCTCCTCAATATTATTGCACACCAGCCAATAATTCTAGACGTTTCAAAGTACGCTCTCGAATACACACAACGAAAACGAGCAAAGCTTAAGTCTTTCTTCTAGGAATTTCTAGCAGTTTCGATCACCATGAAATTATCACTTTCAGGTGTTGCTTATTTTGCCAACCATGATTCAGCGAAAGTGAAATACCCACCCTCCCTCCTATCATTTCGACTTACTGATTGCTTCATCTTTCCGTTAACTCGCGGCATTCGGCATGTCGGCCCTTCTGTACTCCCCCCCCCCCCCCAGTTTCGACACTTGCCCTGTCCTCCTATTCTATTTTGGTTTTATGAGAGCGTACGAATAATAAGCTCATAATTACGCGACCAAGCAAGCAGTTGCTGCGTTAAAAAAGAAAATACCGCTGTTCAAAACGCTGCCTACAGCGACAGCGCCTGTTGAAGAATTTTTCTTCTCTTGAAGCTTCCATCTTCTCCTAACTTCTAGCTTACTTAAAGTGACAAAACAGCATTTTTCTGTGAAATAAGAATTTAACTGTCTCCGTTGTGGAGATACAGGTCTTGGGGCGCACCGTATAAGTAGTTAATTTCCTCTCTGTGGATTTTGACGAACATGCTGCAGTCATCTTGATTCCGAAGCAAGCCCGAGTGCAGTCATTGCGAAGCAAGCCCGCATACAGATTTTTTTTGCGATATCTATTATATGGTCACTCTCGGCTGGTTTTTTCCGTGGCCGTCGCCGTCATGTTCCGTGTAAAGTCCAAATCAGCGACATCGCACCGGGCATCGCATGTTCCAGGAGCTTGTAAAAACGCGCAAGCGCTTGGAATGAACACGGCTGAAGCACAGACGAAGCGATTCGGTCGTCTCCGTCGCACGATGGGCGCCGTCTTTAGGGGGCCCACGACATCGCCCCGCGCATCGCATGTTCCAGGAGCTTGTGAAAACGCGCAAGCGCTGGGAATGAACACGGCTGAAGCACAGACGAAGCGATCCGGTCATCTCCGTCGCACGATGGGCGCAGTCTCTAGGGGGCCCATAAGACCCGGCCCCATGATCCTCTTCCTCAGGACCTCAATAATGACTCTTTCTCCCTCTGAGGCGATATCATTTCCTTGCCTATGAGGCGTGCCGTCGATGGCTCCTCAACCAGAGAGAGGAAACGCCCCTCCCGTCTTTTGTACTCCGAAGGAGCTTGGAGGAGTGCCGGTGGGGAGAGGGGGGAAGAGGGGGCGGCGGCTGCGGCGCTTCTCGTGCAGTAACGAGGAACTTTGATCACAAGGGCGCGGTCTCGAGCGCTGGCGCGGTCTCTCGACCCACATAAGGGCAGTCTCTCGACAGACATCCGTAGGCGGCTTGAATACGTACTGTGCTCTCACCGCTTACTTTGTATAAACTGAGAAACGGCACGAAGACCGCTTCTCTCCTTGAAGCGGCCCTATTGCTTGCGCCAGTATATTCAAGAGTTACCCTAAACTAGATTCGATAGAACAGGGCTCTCAAACTCACCTCAGCTAAGCGGCCGCAGTCAGGAAATTTAGTCGCTCTAGAGTCCGCACAGTGAGGAAGGTACGTGTGAGCGGGAGTTTGAACGAAACGTTAACTAACGTTGCCATCGGAAAGACCTTTCCCTCTCTCATATATGCGTACTTTCAGATGAGGATTGTTTCTCAGGGCTTGAGAAATTATGATACCGACTTGCACAATGGCTCAAACCTGGACGCCGCTTCGGAAATAGATACTTTTTTGCGCGGGTATATTTCACCACACAGTGACTGCGTGCTGCGCCTCACGAAAAGTATGAGAGTGAGGGCCGCGGGCGGCCAGCAAGAGGTGCGCGGGCCGCGAGTTTGAGACCCCTGAAACAGAGTTGGCTGCCCGCCTTACTTCGTATAGCATTCCAATTTATTTATATCGCATTCAATGCTTCGCCTTTGCGGCTAAACTGTGTCTTTTTTGTCACAAACGTACGAAACCATTTTTAAGGCAACATTACTTTGAAAGGGTCCACTCACATTTAGTTTGACAAATGCTTAATGAAAAGGTGAGACAGAAATTTGTTAATAATGTGTAATAGATAATTTAAATTGAAGAACATCACTATTTTATGTTCAGTGTTTGCCAGCAGCTACAGAAGAAACAATGTTGTTTCTGGCACTTCATCGCTGAAATAATAAGGATGTCGCCACATACCGCTATCTATGAGCAAACCAGCTTACACAAATAAAACAAAGAGAACAGCAGTCAGATATTGCTGTAGACCCAGTAGCAACTGTTGATGTGAGGGGCGACGTTGCCAACCAGTGGCCTGAACGCACATAAATAGGAACCGGCGCATATTTTGCACATCTGAGCACGTGTTTACTTGTTGCACGAGCCGCAAAATATCGTTCCAAAAAAAAAAGCAATTGCTTTGGATCTTCTTGCGAGACAGCTGATTTTCACATTCTGATGTTTTTAATAGCGCATTTATTAGATTGTCTGTTGTGTAAAACGCTTTATTAGAGGATACAATTGAGTGCGCTGGTTAAGATTCATATTAAAAATGCCACAAACAACACAAGGATGACAAAAGACCCACAGGACAGCGCCTGGCCCGTTTGGTCTTCCTTCGTCATTGTGCTGCTTGCGCTGTTTTTAAGGTGAGTGTAAAACAATGCCGAAAGAAACTTGCGCGAGCATTTTTCAGTAAATACAAACTCGAGCGCCGAAGGATTTCGAGTCGAACGTGGTGCGTGGTTTAGTGTCTTGAACAATTGCCTGGGGCAATAAATAAAGTGTAATTGTGCATTTCACGTGCGTCATAAAAGGAGGCCAATATATATAATTTCCATGTTAGCCAATTCTAGATTGTAATTTCAGCTGTCTTCGCTACTTCAGTAAGCGGAAAGTTTGGTTTGACAGCTGGCGCATGGACGTTGTGCGTACTAACGACTGGTCAGGTAACACAGGTGCAATTTATAAAAACAAATTGCAGTTTGAATCGAACCGAAAGACGTACATATCACTTGCAATTCGAACGCTATGCAGAACACTGCGGACGCTGTTAGTTGTGGTGCACATGTAGTCGTAAGACAGTAATGACAGGAAATGCTAAGCGGAAGGAAATACCCTGAAAGCCCTCTAGCATTTCCAAACGTGTACGTCATGACGAGCTAAAACAGCGGTATTGGAGGAATTGCATGGGCCTGTCTGTTGCATTTGAACAAATGGTAAACATGGGCTTTATTGGACTCAGTGAAATGCAAGATAATGTTTCCTTGGTTCTTAATGTCGACTCGGCTCAACCAAGTTGACGAGGTCTGCCGAGACACTGTAGTGTTGTCTGTAGACATCATGACGATCGTCAGCCTGACTACGCCCACTGCACGGCAAAGGCATCAGTTTCTCCAATTAACATGTTCCTGTAATTGCTGTGGGCATGTTATCTCTGCAAGTTTCTCAATCTCATCTGCCCACCTAAGTTTCTGCCGGCCCATTGCCCGCTTGCCTTTTCTTGAAGTCCAGTCTGTCAGTCTTAGTGGCCAGCGGCTGTCTTGCCTTCTCGTTATTTACCCTACCCATGGTCATTTCTTCTTCTTGATATTCATTAAGATGATCTTAGCAGGCGTTTGTTTACTGACCCGGTCTGCCCTCTTCTTGCTCCTTAAGGACGCACCTATAAATTTTCTTTTCTTGGTTATCTGCGTCGTCCCCAATTTAAGGGAGTTTTGACACAAAATTTCGAAGGCGAGATAATGAGTGAAATAGATGCGTGTGGAGCCATAGACAACGTCTACGAAATATCAAGGGCCAATATAGCCTAGGACATATTTAAAGTCAATTTAAAGTGCATGCCGCGCGACTGAGCGAGATGCGAGCGCCTCGCGACGCCGACATCAACGTGGTAGATATGCAAACAAACCTATGTCACGAGTTTGTGTTGGCTGGTTGCTGGTTGTGCCCTTGCGCTTGTGCGCTTGTGCTACCTGCCATTTCTTCCTCCGTGCCTGCGGCTTTGAGTGTGCTGGTTGTGCTCCCTTCCGCTGTTCGCTCGTCCTGCCAGATGTTATGGCCCGCTCACGCTAGCTGCAAGCCTGGCGCAACGGCGCGGTGCCGCAAAACGTCGGCCGTCGCCGCACGCGCGAGAGCTGTCCAACGTGCACGGCAAGCTTCGCCGGTGAGGCATTCGCGCCTCCGAAAAACATGGCCCCACTGCCAAAAGCGGTTGTCGCTCACTTCGAATCTATCAAGTGGCCGCCGTGCGCTCTGTAGCGTGTAAGCTCCGAAATGATGCTTCCATTTGGTTTATATTCATGCCCTTAAGCTTCGACAGCAATGAATTCGTCCCGCTTCGGCGCCGTTTTTGACAGCCATAGTAAAATAATCGATGCTGTAGGCTTAGCGAGCCGAGATGGACGCTTCCGAATGCTCGCAGGACATAGATTACGCGTTTGTTGTTTCTAATCCTTCATAGCTGGCGCCACTTGACCTGGTGCCAGCTTGGGGATATTTTATTTGGTTTTACTCGACGCGTTTTTTAATGCCGGACAGAATAAAATGCTCTATTGACTGCTCGAACCATGCCTGGCAACGATGCGGACGACGTCCGCACTTTTAGCGGGAAAAACGCGGATAAAAAACAAACAGCTGGAAGCATCCCGCCCCAGACGAACTGGCGTAGCAGACGAACTGTCAGTGCGGCGCCCGCTGCACCTAGAGTTACTGTATATGCTACCTAAAGGTAGCAGAGTTGCGCATCTGTCTTCCAAACGCCGCTAGCAACCATGCATTGCGGAGAAGCTGACGATCGGGCTAATTTGTGTATTTCTCGACGCCGCCGCGGCAGCGAACTGAATTAACACTTGTCATCGACAGCCGATGTTTATCGCCGGTCCTTGACACGCCTGACATGTTAATCGGCGACACGGTAGGCATGTCGCCTGCAAAAACGAAGTGCAACTTCACCGTGTAGCTGTGGTTGCTAGCCGGACCTATGCGGAACTCTGCTACCTAAAGGTAGCATATACAGTGACTCTAGTTGCACCCGCTCTCGCTTGCCACCTACGCCACAGCCTTGCGGGGTCACGTGGCCAGCTGTGTCTACCCGGCCTCCGGAAGTAGTGTTGCCTAGCTCGGTGCTCTTTGAAACTGAAACTGCGACTGGGCGCTCTAAAAACGTCTCTAAATAAATAAACGTCGCACACTCGCGCAAACGAGGTTTGCAGTCGTGATAAGTGGATCATAAGCTATCTATTGCAACAACAAAAAAAAAACAAGGTGTAAAAATTTTGTGTCAGTGCTCCTTTAAAGTGACACCTTTCCGTAACACTCCAGGTTTCTGCCCCATAGGTAAATACCGGTAAGGTGCAATAAACTACCAGTCATAAGGTTAGAATGCTATTGTATGCTCCATTGCTATTCTTCTACTTAACTCTGTCTAATGTTTCGGATCTGTGGTTACTACCTTACAGTAAGTACCCCCGTATTCTTAAACGCACCTTCACTCGAGCCTTCGCCTCGACTTGACCAAGTCAAGGCGAAGCGCCCTCCTCCACTCAAGGAGCCGCTGGGTTTCAAGAACGCTCCTCGGCCTTTCCTTCGCCAAGGGACACTTTGCCAACGCTCCCTTAACTCGAGTGGCGTCTGATAACGAGAATATTCCTAATGTGGTTAGGAAATAGCTGTTTCTGCTCAATATTTATGTGCTTTTCTTAGTTATTCTTCTTTATCAGTCGACGTTACGGCAAAATACACGCCTTTAAATCTGTAGTGTAGCTTCCGTAAGCTTGAGCCGATAGAGTAAGCGAAACCCCCGCTTGAAATCTGGCAACAGTCGCATCCCGGCTGCTGAAAGAACAGCTGATTCCGATGTGTCTGCTGCTGATCGTTTCCACGCGCTTAACTTCTTTTATGCCGCATGCGTCTGTTAATCGCTGTATATGATTACGGCAGTGTCTACTTGTGTATTGTTCGTGACCCAGCTTTCGCCATGGTGACTGACGAACTACTTGAGTGATAGCGAAAAGCAGGGCCCATCGCACGGACGATTTGTCGTTGTGTTTAGCTTCCTGCTGCTGAGAGCCTTCTGTTCATTGATGCAGCTGCAGAACGAATAATGCGGGTGAGTGATTTTTACATACGATCACATTATACTGATGTGCTTGGTGAATTCGCCACCGCACTGTGTGCAAGAATTACTTACCGTAGGTTAATTTGCTCTGATGCGGAGTGCTAGCATAGTTCATAATTACAGGAGCCTGTGCAATTGTTATTTTCTCATTTCATTTCCTGAGACATTTAACGCGACACTGGTAGTGGTTCCGCTTCGTTTATTTTACAAATGCGATAGAGACTGCTCGCAGCTGCTACCCATAGTTATCCCAGTGTCGCGTTAAGGAGTGCGTATGCTATGCATGTGGTAGAGCGTTCAAATTAGACTGTAATGCAGGTTGAGAAAAGCATTCGCTTGTGTTTTCTCCGCTATCGACGGAAGCAGTGTTTTAAAGTCGTTTTTTTTTTAATTGGCAGCGTATGTTGTCGGTTAACTTGGACTGATGTGTGTTTGGTTTCTTCTAAACAGCGTTTCTTGACATCAGGTATACTTTATGGGAAGTTTTAATATTCGGATGATGCATAAGTTAGCAGTTCGTTACTTCCACAAACGTTTTTCTATTCGCCGTGCATTTGTCGATGTACCTAACGTGACTAATTCTAATGGACGCAACGGCCATATTTTAAAATGTTTGTCCTGTCTTTTTATTTTGGAAGCGCAGGCAGCCTGTAATTAGTGCACGAGTGCCCTGTGTACTGATGTTTTGGCATTCATTTGCAGTTTGTGACCCCTGGGAATAGCTGCTGAGGAGGGCATCGGCGTCTGTGCTGTATAGGGACGCTTTGGCATTCCAGAGCATCTTTTGTTATTCTGCACATCACGAGAACTGAAGCCGTTTCTGCCTTTTACTGCTGTTCTGCCTTAACGACGACCACGTGGACGCACTCAACCTGGGCGGATGTGTTGCAAAGAAGCAGAGTAGTTTACTCTGCTGATTCAACGAAGACGACAGCACCGAAATGGTGAAAGATTCTCAAGGGCCTTGCAGTCATCGCAGCTACTTCTGGTCACAAGAACCCTGTAAATATTTGTAAATATACGCTATCAAGCAAAATCAGCTTGCCTACCTGTTGGAACCGCGCCACCTCCCTTCCATGGAAGAGGAACAGTGCTGCATTCTATAGAACGTGTTTGATTGTTGTAGAACTGCTTTTTCTATATAATCAGAGCAGATGAGGTTTTTGCGATCCTGTCCGAACACGAAAGCACAGAGAAAACTCTAAATCAATTGCAAAGGGTAAATGAATTTTTATTATATGTGCTTGATGAAGAATAACGTAGGTGACAAAATACAAGTGTGTAAAGCTGCAAGGTGTCCGTCAATAAAGCATATGCAGCCTACATACTGTCATGAAATTCGAGCTTGTAGGACATCATAAAGAAGATACAGGTGGTAGCCACACTAGTGTGACTAATCTATGCAGTGCAGCTATTAACTGCAGCATTTCTTCCTTTGTGTACAGTCATGCAAACGCTGCAAATACTGCACATTTGTAAAGAGTGTTGGTGTAGCTTCTAGTCTCCGCAGCCAGGTTCCTGCACAAAAGAAAGGGGTTATAAATAATGAACATAGTGGTACATCAAAGCTGCATTTTTCTTTACTTCTCGTTCTACACACATTCTTCAGTACTTCTCGCCTTGAAGAACAGACATGTCTTTTGTTGACTTAATGAGCTTTCACTATTTTGATACATGTTTGGGACAGGCACTTGTGCATCTGAACAGACGTATGGCTATCCAACGCCCATTAGCTTCGTTATATAATGGCTCAAACGTCTACAATTACACTGCGTGTGCTATTGTTTTCTTAAAATTTACCGTCATTGCTTAATTAGAAGCAGTGTTATTAAGCTTGAAAATAAAACATTCATTCATTTCTCTGCTGTATCTTTTGTGTTTTGATACGTTTCACGCATTTTTGCATACATGCAGGTTTCATACTGCACCACCACCTGGTTAATTTCATATAGCTAGGCTTGGACGTCCATAGATATTGTGGGCTACATAAATACTGTATAACGAAGCTACGAATTACGTAGTTATAACTTTCAATACTAGCAACTGCACACTCGTTGTACCCCATTACATTGTCTTTTGTTTTCCATAAACCATCCCAAATACGGATCTGATCAAACACAGGGAAAATGTGAAAAACAAAATAGAAGAACGCACCTTCACGTTGATACAGAAGATCTTGCAGAGGTATGCTTCTTCGTATTTCGGTTAGGGTAGTGAAGATTTACATGAGCGAAAGCCGCTCAGGTGTGCGGTGAATGCCGGCGCATGAATATTCAGGTACGCACCCATGAAGCTAGCATGAATAATTCACCCATTAATTGGAGAAAAGTTCACTCTTTCACTTTCCTTTCGCTATCGCGCAGTCTTTCGCACCGGGCTTGAACTGATGCGGCGTAAGGTCTTCAACGAAATACACTTGAAAGCACTGGCGACCATAGTAAGACCAGCGCCTCCTCTATAGAGGAGGCGCTGGTAAGACTTGGAACACTCGCACGATGATTATCCGAAAGCAGGTAATCCATTGGCTCATGCACGGAATGCAACACGTCACGGCACAAGAGCGCGGTCCTCTTGACATCATGTCTCTCGGAGCCACAGCAGCCACAGTAACCTGAGCCGTTGCCGAACCACTCGAAGACAGCGCCGTGTGCTTCTTCTTACAGGCTTCTCAACAATAGACCATATTCATACTATCAATCAGTTGATAGAGAAATGCGCGGAATACAACCAACCCCTATACATAGCCTTCATAGATTACGAGAAGGCATTTGATTCGGTGGAGACATCAGCAGTCATGCAAGCACTGCGGAATCAGGGCATCGACGAGGCCTATATAAACATAATGGAAGAAATCTACAGCGCATCCACAGCCACTATAGTCATTCATAAAGGAAGCGACATAATCCCAATAAAGAAGGGCGTACGACAGGGAGACACGATCTCTCTAATGCTATTCACCGCGTGTTTACAGGAGGTTTTCAGGGCCCTAGATTGGGAAGAATTAGGGATAAGAGTTAATGGAGAGTATCTCAGTAACCTGCGATTCGCTGATGACATTGCATTGATAAGTAACGCGGGAGACGAATTACAGCTCATGATTACTGAACTGGATACGGAAAGTAGAAGAGTAGGTCTGAAAATTAATATGCATAAAACTAAAGTAATGTGGAACAATCTTGGCAGAGAACAGCGCTTTGCGATAGGTGGCGAGACGCTGGAAGTTGTAAAGGAGTACGTCTACTTAGGACAGGTGGTAACCGCGGAGCCGAACCATGAGAGTGAAATAACTAGAAGAATTAGGATGGGATGGGGCTCATTCGGCAAGCATTATCAAATCATGAATAGTAATCTACCACTATCCCTCAAGAGCAAGGTATATAACAGCTGCATCTTACCGGTACTTACCTACGGAGCAGAAACCTGGAGACTTACAGAGAGGGTTCAACTTAAATTGAGGACGACGCAGCGAGCTATGGAAAGGAAAATGATAGGTGTAACCTTAAGAGACAGGAAGAGAGCAGAGTGGGTCAGGGAACAAACGGGGGTTAAGGATATCATAGTTGAAATTAAGAAGAAGAAATGGATATGGGCCGGCCACGTAGCACGTCGGCAGGATAACCGGTGGTCATTAAGGGTAACTGACTGGATTCCAAGGGATGGCAACGCGTGAGGGGGAGACAAAAAATTAGGTGGGTAGATGAGATTAAGAAGTTTGCAGGTATAACGTGGCAGCAGAAAGCACAGGACCGGGTTGATTGGCGGAACATGGGAGAGGCCTTTGCCTTGCAGTGGGCGTAGACAGGCTGATGATGATGATATATATATATATATATATATATATATATATATATAATGCAACTGTCATGCTGGTGACGGGGATGAAGGCATGAGTGTACAGAGTGTATTTGGTTGTAGTTATACATATGCCTATGTAAAAAAAGGACAGACAGCCACGGAAACAATTGAATGGAATAGTCGCTTGGCGACACTTCAACTTACAGGTCCAAGGTGCGAGAGGTATAGGGTGGTTAGCTTAGCAAGGTCGGTCAGATCCTGTCTTTAGAAGACAACAAAGGAATGGAGTCGGTTGGGGACAAGTTTAACTATGTCGTAAACGTTCCGATCGAAACCAATATCTTCCACACCATAAGGAACCCACACGCCATTATAAAAATAGTATTCCATATAACCAAGCCAGCCGTTTCAAACCAATCTGCTTAGAAGAGTAATATTTTGATTCTACCGCCATCAATCTAAAAATCATGCTGCAGAAATAAAAGACTCCACCACGTGTAATTGGTGACGCCATCCAGAAAACCGAAACATTGAACCGTCAGACCCCATTGCGCACCGTACCACACAACGTGACCCTCACCACACAACCTTATGATTCACTTATATTACGAAGATCCCTAATGTAAATAACATGCAGAGCTGGCACTGCATCATTTTAGAACACATAGAACGTCGTCAACATGCCTTTCCATCCACCCCTTTTGTTGTCTACCGATGATGACAGAAACTCAAGAACATATTTGTGTATTATCGAATAAACTCACGATCACCACACTGTCAGTGAAGGCCGTGTCTGCAACAAAGATGCCTCCTGTAAATCAATGCAACGGACAAGCACTGCCAACAGTTTACAATCACAGCACTCTGTAAAACTTGGTGGGAACTGAACACGCCATTCTTCTGCTGTTTTCTATCTTCTGGACTGCACTGTATCAGAATACGCTGTATTTGGCGCGACGCCCACCAGTGGGAAAGCTGGCGCCGCCATCGGCGAGACTTGCTAGTCAGAATCAGCGATCATCGTCTTCTTTGGTAGCACAGACCCGCGCTGAAAAACGAAACTTAGAATGCCACCAACGATGTAATTCTGATTAACTGCGGATGTTTTCTTGCCTCAACTGTGCGCTTGACGAGACTTGAAAGCACTGCAATATGCAGTCGCTGTGTTTGAAGGCGTTTTATATGGTATGCCAGTGTTCGGTGCCGCACTGCAGGGCATGCGCAACGGAGCCCGGTGTCACCTTTCACTCGTGTCCTCACGACGCTTTGCTCCTGCAAAGTGGCCTCTAGGCTGCCCATTTCTATATCAACCCAAAAGTTAGGTTCCTTCACTCTCAAAGTCAAGTTTGTCCATCCCAACCATGTCTGTTTTCTAAGGAGCCGTATGCATTTATTTCGGAAAGGTGCTACGCTGTTTCCCTTGTGAACGCGATTTTGCCAAAAGATTGCATGGACATTGCAAAAAACATTACATTGAGGTCTCTACACCTCGGTTTTACCCCGCTTCGCAGCTATTTGCCGCAATTATTTGGCTCTTTTTCACTGCGATACTTAGCTCCTGCGGGTCCTTTATACATCTGTTGTGTGGGGAAGTAGTCGAGCGAACACCGTTATGTGACATTTGCTCGTCTTCCCGTAACACGATGCCACATAATTTTCTCCGCATCGGCAAGCTTTTCTCCGCATAGCCAAAATCTCGTGCAACAGTAAATGAGCGCCGATGGACCTTCAACTGGAGTCCTTTGCGTCTTCCTTCTCTTGTAAAAATTTATTTTGGACGTTTTTGCAAAATTTACGAATATCAAAACCTCAATGAATAAAGCGTAGGTTGCGCCTGGCTTAAGCGGTGAGATCAGAGATGGCTAGGATAGAAATATTGGAAATTCAGATCAACTAATATGGCAGGAAGGAAGCATCCGGCAAATAAAGGCTTTCGTATTTCCATAGAAAGTGAATGCTTTTGTTGAAGTCAGTGCAGCCATTGTCCTAGGAAGTAGAAAATGCAGCTAAAGCAGATGCTTGTACCGAGTTGGTTCGGTCTGCACAGTGTAAAGAGCAGCAGTAAAAGAAAGACAGAGTCAACAGCGCCGACTTGCAAGGCGGTTTATTTGTCACAAGCGCGCAATATATAACTGCGCAGTAAATAACAAAATGAAAGAATGATGAAAAGTATAAAAGCAAAGCCGAGAAAAAGGTCATACATCATCATCATGAGCACGCGCCATGAATATCACGCGTGCGAGCGTGCTGAAGAAAATCAATTTTTTTTCTAGGGTAATCTGATATTTGGCCTGCTGACGCACATGATGCTCGTTGTAAACCGTATTATAAGTCAGGGCAGTTGTCCGTGTGCTCCTTGCTGCTGGTGATTTGTTTTTTGAGCTTTTTCTATTTCAAATAGAAAATGTCTACTAATATTTCGCTTGTTCTCTCTCACATATTAGGGAAGGGAACATTTTGGCATGCGTGTGCCGTGGGCGCCTGTTTTGCAAATATCTTGTTATTTTGCAGTAGATGCCAACTCGTGGAAAATGGTCAACAACCCAAAGATTTGCTTTGTTGATCTGGGTATATGAACATCTACAAGTTAAAAAAGCAAGCTTGTACTCAGGGCAATATCATAGGAGCTCCGAGTCACGCTGCAAGCTTCGAAATGCCGGCATCTTATACAAGAGAGAGAGAGAACAACTTTATGAAATGCCTGCAGAGATGATGAGGCTCCCTCCACGCAGGGAGGACGAGCTTTCATCGCGACGCGGCCATTACGTCAGTCTCGTGCGTTGTGCTCTTGGAGGCCTTGCTCCCGGGCTACTCCCGTGGGTCCGAGAGGGCCGCGGCCCACTTCCTGTGGCGCAGCCCCCCTTCTCCTCGGTTTCGCTCGGTCGCTGTCGCTCTAGAGCTGCCGAGACATTTCGACTATGTCTCATGTATATGGCAAGGAAAGCTGGCGGGCAATAAACTGGCCTTCCACTTCGTGTTGTCGTTAGCAGCCATGACTCACTAGCAAACTCAAACATCAACTTCGGTCAAGGACTTTTAAATGAGAATGCAAAAGTTGAAGCATATTGTCACGTGGTTGAGACGATGAAGAAGGCTCCAGCAAAACTCGGAAATACGTAACGTTTTATTCGGGTGAACTTGTGCCCGCGTACATGAACGATCAAAGTGCGAGCAATTCACGCTGTACACATTTAGCGGTGAGAACAGTCGCCGGCCGTCGTGTAACCTGATCATCAGGAAAGGGCGCCAGCATTTTATACGTGTGGTATCGAAGATTCCAACGTTATTGGTGGTGGTCTCATCAGTTGCAGAAACAAACTATACTGTTCTCGTTGTGCGCCCATGCTTATCACACGATTCCACAATAATATAAAAGGTTCCCAGACACTCGGGCGCGGTTTCCGCAAGGCAGTGGTTATCCGTGTAATGGACTGGTTACATGAAATTACAAAAAGAACCACGCGTGGCAATTTCCAGCGGTTGCATATAGGCGTCATGCTTTCAAAATTGAGCAAACGTACAGTCGCGTCCACGTCTGCCTATAGCGAGCGAGCAGCCGGCCTTGCTCTGCGGGGCGACATATTGCGGCAGTTGCAGGCTCTGACGTAGAGTGCCTAAGAGCCCTAACATGTTCTAAAGCCCTAAAAAAATTAGGATATTTACGTCGAACAATGCAGAATGCCCCAAAAGATATTAAACTTTTAATGTATAAATCTCTTGTTCGCCCTATCATCGATTATGCCTCCACGGTCTGGTCACCTTATCGACAATGCGACATAATCAGACTGGAAGCGGTTCAAAAGAAAGCTGCGCGTTTCATTTTTCGCAGGTACGACCGCTATTTCTCACCCTCATCAGCCCTACATGAGCTAAAGCTAGAACCTCTTTCGGTACGTCGTGATGTGGAATCATTAAAATTTTTGCACAACATAATCAATAATTCATATCGCATTTCAAACACAGCTTTTTTGTCCTTTGCCAAGCCTTCCTCTACGCGTAACTTCCATAAACTTAATCTTTCTACCTTATTTGCGCGCACTGACACATTTAAGTATAGTTTCTTTCCCCGCACTATAGAATTATGGAATTCCATACCTGGCCACATTCGTTCACTCCCCCTGAATGATTATGTTTCTATTCTTGTTGAAAGTCATTATGTATAACAAAAGTGTAATTCCTTAATTGTTGCAAATTGTTCTTGTTGTTACTTTTCGTGTATCTTTTGTTTGCTGCGACCTTTTCTGCACTGTATAATCCCACTCCTGCAATAGCCCTTTCACAGGGCTGCAGTATGTAAAAATAAATAAATAAATAAATAAATAAATAAATAAATGTGCGCCCTTATAGACATGCATGCCTGCTTTCCATGAGCGACAACGTTGAAAAGCGTGCTTGTTTAACGGAAGATGCACGCTCACTCATGGAACTGTCGACACCTCGATTCCGAAAGATCAAGCGTGGCCTGATACCACGCGCGTCGATAACACCTTGCCACTCAGTCAGGGGCGTGTTATCAGTCGCCACGCGTCTTTTGGGATCGAGGTGTTGAGGTGCGCCCTGAGGGAGCATGCATCTACGGTTAAACAAGCACCTTTTTCAACGTTGCCACTCGTGCAAAGTAGGTATGCGTGTCTATAAGGGCGCGCATATTCTTAGGCACACCACGTCAGAGCCTGAAACTGTTGCAAGGTGTCGCCCCGCAGAGCGGGGTCGGCTGCTCGCGCACTGCACACAGACGTGGACGTGGCAGTACGTTGCCGTATTTCTGGTATGTAGATATTTCTTCAGTCTTTCGGTGACTCGTTTGCAACACATCAACACCAACCTAGCGACACGGTAGAGAAACAGAATCGCGAAGAAGGCATGTGACTGCGGTGTGACTTCGTAGAGCTCAGCGAATAAGTGATGCGTCATTTTGCGCTACAGGATGTTAGTCGGCGCCAGTTGTTGCAGCGTATAGACAAAGACCAACGACACATTACTGATTATTAATAGTTATACTATCTGTCATCTGCAGTTGGTAATATGAAAGTGTGCTTCCCATGCACATGACGATACATTACCCCCAGGGCTGGGCAAAGATACTTTGAAATTGTATCGCGATACGATACAAGATACTCAGGCCAGAAGTATTGGAGATACAGATACAAGGTACTGCCACAATAATTGTATCCGATACGATACTTGGCAATTGTATCTTAAGATACTTCGATACATTATCAAATTTGTTATTATAGATCAATATAATATATCAGCAAACGCCTATACACGAAACTGTCTTGTTGAAAATTTCTTGACTGTGACCTATTTCGTTTCACATGAATGAAATGTCTGTTAATATCTCAAAACTTTTGCCCTTCTTGCTCGAAGTACATTAGTTGCCTTCTAAAACAACTTTTTGGGGCTTGTTTTAGCTTCTTCTCAGGGCAACTCTTTTATACACTTCGCTGTTATCGTTTCTTGCTTGTCATTTTTGGAATTGATGGGAGTCGCGGCTCAACTTGCCGACCAGCTAGCGGGTTGCCATATAATCACAATAACGTCAATAAGAAGCCTTCGCACGACGGCGCAAAGACCGGTGTGGACTTTTACCTTGTTTGCACAATACCGTACATTCGGACAGGTGTACAGCAGCAACAACGCTGGTAGACTTTTTTTTTTGTGGGGGATGGGCGCATGGCATATACGGGGTTTGAGACCATTCGCTAGGGGCCCGCCGGCACACATGACCGTCTCCGTCCCATTTTTTTTTCTAAATAAGTATGTTCGTGAGCTACACAGACATGACTAGTCTCAAGCATTTCTTTCGTGAGGAACATGTGTTCACCCTGTGCTGAAACATAACCATGAAGCAAAAAATTGGCCGCGTATCTGCGTGCTTCGCTGCAAATGTCGTCTAAAGACGATAGAAGAGGCGCTGCGTGAGATATGGACGCCATCTGGCAATACGTCGGGAAACACGAGTGCTGTGTTGCGGGCTGGTAGTCCCGGCACAGCAGCAGGCGAAGACCGGCGGTGACCTACGCGACCGGCGGGGACGCCAGCCAGTCCGAACACGCGGTTTGGCGCGAAGCGCTGAAGCAGAAGAAACGTCCGCACTCAACGAGTACTCTCCACACACTCTTTTATTTACACGTCGCCTGGGTAAAACAGGAATGCCAGAGCGGCGCCCCATGGCATTCGTACAGTGCAATACAGAACCGAAACCGAAACACAACAATGAGCTCATGCAGAGGGCACGGAGGAAGGCAAGTTTCAGCGCAGTCGCATTTTCAGCGCAGCTTAAGAAACTAGGGTCTTTGGAATTACGTATGTATGCATTTTCTATTAAAGAAACACACCACCTAATGATGTTGCGCCTCAAATATGCGTAATGTTTGCTTTTTGATCGACAATGTACACAAGTATGAACCTAGTCAGCCGTTCAAGATGGCCGGCCCTAGGGCAAGTGGTTCAACTTTGGCCGAGTGGCTGAATCGAGTGACGTGCTGACAAACAGAAAGACAGAAAGACAGACCAAAATTTCTCCGTTTGAGTATCCCAAGGAAGACTATCGTCTTTAAAACTCTATATTTCAATCCGCGTCCAGATTTCACTCGTTGTATACATCGGCATCGATGTTTCTTAAATCCTGACTCCAAATCCCCTTCAGAAATGACCTGTATATGAGATATGGGAGAGGCTTCCTTTCAAATGGCAAGGTCATTTTGTTCAAACTTTCTTCGACTCCACCATCTTCACTCTCCCAGCCCTTGGAGCTAAATTTCGCGACTGCGGCCCACCGGCTATGGGCTGAGTCTGAGACCCCTGGTGTATACGTAGATGACGTAAAACAGCAATGAATTTCATGTTCTACTTAGCTGCTAGCGTAAGGGATTCTTTGTTTATGCACTCACTAACGTGCAATCTTTTAGCAATTTTTCTTCAACGAGAGAACATGTGCAAGACAGAAATGTCTCAGACGTATTGTATAGTTGCACAAAGCGTCGCAGGACATCGCCGCTATTCGCGCTATTGCCGCTTATAGCTCCCATTACGTGGCGATTAGTAATAAGAAAAATATTTAAGGCCTAAAACAGGAAAATAAATATAAGTAAAATATAGAGGTGGTTGTGTGTCAAACATTCACATTGAATGAGTACAGAAGCACAATACACACGGCGCCCTTAATAGCTATGAGCATGAAGTCTTACCTGTTGAGACAATAGGAAATTCCGTGCTTATGGGAAATTGCCTAAAACAGCTCGTTGGGACGTTCATGAGTAAAACGGAGCATTCAGTAGAACAACGTTTCTCGAATCCCCCTAACATCTTTAAGATGGCTCCTAATGATTTCCATTATTATAATGCAAACTCAATTTCGCTATTTTCGTAAGCGGTAAACAGAATATTTCGTACTCTAAAATCAATGCACGCCTACATAATTATATAATTGCTTTCAAGATCGCCTTGGCAACGTGTAAATGTCTAAAGAGTAGTAGAAATAAAACAGACAGAAAAATAAAGCAGAAATCTTATTTTGGGAGCGCGTTTCAAAAGACATATACTGCAGTGACCAGACCGGAAAAACAGTGCAAAGACCTAGGTAATGTATGTGGTGCAAAATGACAGCTAAGGAAGCACTTGTGCTAATAATCAAATTATGATGTCATAAATTTTTGAATAAATGTAGATGGAAGTGAAAAATATGGTACGCCAAGTTCTGTTAGGTAAACGCTTCCTCTATTAGATCTAGCATCAGTACCAGTGGTGCAAAATTTGTTGGAATCTTATTTGCATATATGTTAATTCATTGCATGCAAGTCAAACTTGCATGCACGAGATCCTTCTAATCGCTGATATGTAAAATCCATGCGACGCAAAGCAACCCCATTCTTGCACGCATCACATTTCATTACGGAGCAAGACTCAAGAGAATCTTCAATAACGACACTGTAACAACATCAGAATTTGCGCGATAGACGCCGCACGCAGTGGAGTACGTGGCGCAGGACAGTGGCTAAGAGCAAGTGTCGCGGCATTGGCGCAGCTAAAAAGAAAAGAAATCGAGAAAACAAAAGGTAGTTGGGCTGGGCGTAGACGTCCGCGCGCTTGTTTTCTGATCTTCTACCCTCACTGGATGACTCTGGGCGTAAAAATAAAATAACGTCACTGCCCTTATACTTATTCAGATGGCTTTGTGGCACCAGTACCAGCTTGAGAAGCGGAGCTTGGCCAGTGATTATTGTGTCGCGTGGTTGTGTTGCGATAGAAGTATCTTGTATCTTAAGATACACGATACATTTTCGAATGTATCGAAAATACAGATACAGATATTCGTCTTTCGAGACGTATCGCGATACAGATACAAGATACCCAAAGAGTATCTAAGATAGTATCTAAGATACATGTATCTTCGATACTGCCCAGCACTGATTACCCCATATTGATTGGGAGTTTTAAAGTCTAGAAAATGATGCACACACTCAAGCAGATTTGCTTTTGATGATGTGGCCATAAGGCCCACTGAATTGAATTGAAATATTTTTTATTCAATGTACAAAATTGCACTTAGGAAATAGAGGACAAAAGGCATTAACGCCTGACGAGGTCCTCCCACGTGAAACAACAGCATTTTGCACACAGGCACAGCACTGGCAATATAGAAGGAAGTGATCTAAAACTTGCACAATGAAACACACAGAAACGTGCACGTATAACGTAGAATACTTATATCATTAAATGCAAAATATTTGTTTATCTTTGTATAAGTCCAAACACATCATTGCTGTAAACGCAAATCATAAGGCACAAATAAAGAGCAATATAGAGTGGATTTAACACAAAAAACTATGAAAAAAGTAGTTTACTCATTTGCCGCTTCATTATTTTTCCGGATTTGCGTTTAGTTATTATATTTTATACATTTCCTGCTGTTCAAAAGTGTTCGTAATGTGGTAGTGCAATGTTTGTGAACATAGTTTGTCCTAATCCTGCTATTCGTATGGCTAACATGTCGAAAGGTGTAAGGCAGTAATTTTTTTACAATTCTTATTTCAGTTGATCAGCTGTTTCTCATCGTTTCATGCATTGGTTAGGCTGTTTGAAAGTAAAGCAACCACAAAACATTGCATTGACTCGAGAATATATATACTAATTCGTCCAACCACCCGCCGCGGTAGCGTAGCGGTCACGGTGCTTGACTGCTGACCCGATGGTCGGGAGATCGAATCCTGGCCGCGGCGGACGCTTTTCGATGGAGGCAAATTGCTAGAGGTCCGTGTACAAAGGTGGAGGTACATGTAAAACAAACTCAGGCGGTGGAAATTTCCGGGGCACTTCAATACGGCGTTTCTCATAATTATATTGTTGTTTTGAGACGTAGAGTTCCAACAATAAGTCTAACCAATTTTTCAAAATTGTGCTCTCCAGACGGGAGCAAGTATGGCTTAACAAAGAGCTCACATGAAACCTAATATTTTCTGCAGATTTGGGACAAGGACGAGACCCTTTGACGATAAGGCATATAGCCTGCAGTGGAATTGTTACAAGCAATTTAGCTTTTCATGCGTGAATATAGCGCGTATGTGACGTGAATAATAAGTGCCAAGGCTGAACCTCCGATGATTAAGTTTCGCAATGTGCGTGTCACACATTTCCTGCAGTACCTACGGCAATTAACATATGATCTATTGTCATAACACTACCGCTGATAGCCTATTTTCGCTTAAATGTTCCCCCCACAAAGACATTTGTTGCCTTATCACAGGTGACCAGAGAAGACAGAGAAGACCAGTGGTGACCAGAGAAGACCAGAGAAGACATCGTTGTGACATTGCCAACTTCCACTCTAGAAGCGCATAGCGTAAAACTTGAGGCACTTTTTATGGACATATTTTCTCTTTGTGACACACCACACGTCTGTGCTTGTAGTTTTATTTGTGTAAACGTATAGCTTGTTGGCTTATCCAGATACGTGTCGCAAGAGATATTTGGTTTTCCCTGAAATGTTGGAACACAGAGCAACAAGCGATTTATTACCGTTTATTTGTCAATACCGTTAATTTTTTGTGTGCGCAGTAGATACTATTATTCGAGCAATTTACCGTGTAATAAGTGGAGGCCGCATTTCTAGGCATTAAAAAGCTCGTTTCAGCTCCAAAAATAGGAAGGCGAAACGACGTCTTAGGCTTCTGAAATCAATAAAAAAAGGACAATTAGTTTTCACCTAAATTCAAGTAAGTTCAAATGAACACGTGCGCGACCTCTATCTACGACAGTAAAACAACAATGTCATTGCTTTGAAGGCACAAAGGCGCCAACAGTTGAACATAGCCGTGCAATTGCGCTTTGTCCCGCACGGTTCATAGAACACAGTCTCTCCCGTGTGCCGCACCGTGAGTGAAGTGTCCACTGTCGAATCAACGCACTCTTCGGCGTCTGATGCAATGAAGTGCCAAGTAACTTGGCACTTCATTGCATCAAGCAGTGCCCATCAGCCCACTGCGCACCTGAACTGGAGAAGACGCGAGTACTAAAAAGATATAGAACAAAACTATAGCGTGGAGCGTATTATTTGGAGCATATGTCATCATCAAGTTGGGGAGCAGATGCATGAGCAAACCGCCTCTTCACATACTTTCATTTGAAATAGACTATCTCTACTATTCGTGCGGTAGGCAGTTTTATCTGGTTTTACTACGTAGCAGTATTATCGGTAACACATGTTTTTCATGGCTTTATATTTGCAGTCGACGCAAAATAAAGCTTTGCTGCGAGTGCGCCTCTTTCCTGTCATCTTTTTCTTACCATTTTTGTACGAGGCGCTACCAGGCCCCGGAATCTGAGCGTCAGTTTCGGTTTCAAGGAACATACGCGCTTGCAGCGGTTGCCGGGCATCCTAAGGTCTGGTTGATGGATGTTCGCATTTATTGTCTTTCACGAGCTTTACAAATAAAAAAATGATTGAGCTGTAAAGAACTCCTCTCTTGTTTATTGGTCTTTTTTATTTCTTATTTCGTCAACAATAAATAGGGTGAAGCGCGGGAACTGGTTGACTTGTGTTCGTAGCGCTTGCCTCCGCTCACCCTTGACACTCGCTCAGCGATATCGCAAGTTCGATCGCGCTCGGCTATTTCGCTCGGTTCACCTACCAAGTATGAATACGGGAAAGATAAGACATTTGATAGGGCGTGCAGCGCATGGAAGCCGCAGGGAGCCACGTCGACGAGGCCAACCGAGTATTAGACGAAGATGGCTAAATCGGGGCATCACATATCTTGCGCGGCTCGGTGGCGTGTTAACCCAGGGATTTGCAGTTCCACGACGGTTTTCCAGCTTTTCAAGTGGAACGGGTGAGCATAAGTATTTGGGCTCAAGTATTCATTCTGCATGAGTACATGAGTGAATCCAGTTATTTGCAAGCCTGAATGGACTGAGATAAGCGCATTGCCGCTAGACTAATTTCTAATGACGACAGCGTACCTATTGCCGGCAAATACGTTAATGAAAGGCTTTAATGCGTGTTGATTTGGCAACGCAGTTTTTTCATCTTTTAGTTTTGCCATGAAGTTCAAACGATGATGTTCCATTATAGGTTGCTTCCTGTTCATGGAAATGCATGTAGCCACTATGCAACTTTGGGGCATTTACTTCTAATACTGTCACTGAATACATGTAATGAACTCACTGATGCTTTGAGAAATCGTTTACCAAGGAATGTCGCTGGGGCCCAACGTTTTGTTAAGTTGTATTTTCTTCGTCAAGGCAACGCTGCCCTGATGAAGACAAGTCAACATGTCGAAACATTGCCTCCAGCCACATTCCGTTTTCAACGATTTCTCATCGCTTCGAGGCTCCATCTTCCCTGAACTTCTGTCTTATTTGGTAGAAAGTTCTGCGAGAAAAATATGTTCGCTGTCATAACAGACGTGGTTGAGTACAACGTGGCCTGCTCGTGATTGTTAATAATTTTCGAATTGGCTTGGAGATTATGAGTTCTATGTTTGTTCTCAAATGGGGTGTTTTACAAGCAGGAGTTGACCCGACGAAGCAGTGGTTACTTTGCACAAGGGCTAATACGAAGCAGGCCAGCGATCACAGTATGTCGTATTTCTCTTCTCTCTTGCTCGAGCCCCGTGTCCACTGCCTTCATTACAATCACTCCCGGGCAATGAGGGAGCCATGCTAGCGACCTAAGGGCAAGTGTACAAGAAGGGTCATGGTACTGCTTGGGCCGAGAGACGTGCACGATTTCTTTTCCACGACGGCGCTTGTCCGCAAACGCGTCCAGCGGCTCTACGAGGTAGTTGACCGGGGATGATTGTTATACTACCCGACAGGGACCGTGGTACCTCGAAGAAAGCCTGTGGGATAGTCCCTAAGGAGTCGATGGTACCCATAACCACACCAATGAGTTAGGAGAAAAGCACGTAGGCCTAGTCAAGGCATCATGGCGATGTTTTTAGCGTGTCTGGTCTTGTGACGTGAACGCACGAGCAAGCTGGCGACATTTTTCAGCATGTGCAGCTGCTCGTGAGACAGTTGTCAACTCTGAAGGGTCCCGCCGATAAGGCAGAATTGTGTCCATTGTGGATGATGGTTCGCGTCCATAAAGAGTAAAGAAAGGCCAAAATCCAATGGTGCTCTGCGTTGCAGTGTTGTAGGCATACGTGAGGAAAGCAGTATGCTATCCCAATTGGAGTGGTCGGAGGAAGCGTACATGGCCAGCATATTACCAAGTGTTCGATTGAAACGCTCTGTCATTCCATTAGTTTGCGGATGATATGCCGTGGTTGTGTGGTGTATGATCCGACACTCGCTCAACAACGCTATAATAGCGTCGGAGAGAAAAACTCGGCCGCAGTCGCTTAGTAACTTCCGAGGTGCTCCATCCTTAAGATAAGGTTTTGCAGTATGAAACTGGCAACGTCTCTTGCGGTAGCAGAAGTTAATGCAGCTGTTTTAGCGTACCGCGTAAGGTGATCGATAGCGACAATGACCCAGTGGCTGCCGCTTTGAGTGTAGGGAAGCGGACCGTACAGGTAGATGCCGACGCGATCAAAGATCGGGCAGGACATGGTAGCGGTTGCAAGGGAACGGTGGTATGCTGAGCGGGCGTCTTGCGTCGTTGGCATGCAGGACAAGACGTGATGTACCGGCGAACGAAGCGGTACATACCGGGCCAATAGTGCCGAAGCTGTAAGCGAGTGTATGTCTTTAACACACCGGTGTGACCACATTGCGGGTCATCGTGGAACGTGGAGCAGATGTCAGGTCGGAGATGTCGGGGAATAACGAGCAACCATTTACGGCAGGTGGAGTTGTAGTTGCGGCAGTAAAGCAGGTTATCCCGAACAGCGAAGTGTTGTGCTTGGCGGCGAAGGGTCCGGGAAATGGGAGCGGCCGTGCGGTTTGAAAGAAAGTTCAAAAGCGAAGAGATCCAAGAGTCTTTGCTTTGCTCGGAAAGCATGTCCGAAATGTTGATGGCGATGGCACCGCTCGCGGAGATAGATGAACAGACAGGCTCAGAAGCCAACGGCGAGCGAGATAGGGCATCGGCGTCGGAATGCTTCCGGCCAGAACGGTAAACAACGTGGATGTCGAATTCCTGTAAGCGTAATGCCCAACTAGCGAGCCGACCATTGGGATATTTTAGGGAAGATAACCAGCATAGCGCATGATGGTCATTCTCTATGTCGAACGGACGTCCATATAAATACGGTCGAAACTTTCCGATAGCCCAAATGATGTCGAGGCACTCTTGTTCAGTAACAGAGGCTTCTCGGCTTTGGTGAGGGTGCGGCTGGCATAGGCAACGACATAGTCGTCAAAGCCATGCTTGCGTTGGGCAAGAATAGCACCGAGGCCGACCCCGCTAGCGTGCGTGTGAATCTCTGTTGGAGCAGACGGATCGAAATGTCGCATTGTGGGATGCGGTGTGAGGAGGCGTCGGAGTTCCTGAAATGCATCGTCGCATGCCTGCGACCAGGCTGATAAATCAGAACTGCTGGCAAGAAATTGGTCAAAGGGGTGATAATGGAGGTAAAATTGCGGACGTAGCGACGGAAATAGGAACATAAGCCCAGAAGCTTCGGAGCTCTTTGATTGTGGTTGGTTTCGGGAACGCAGCAACGTAGGGTCAGGAAGGACACCGTAGGTTTTGTAGGGTCAGGAAGGATACCGTCCTTGGAAACTACGTGACCTAGGATGATAAGCTTGCGAGCTCTGAAGTGACATTTCTTCAAGTTAAGTTGAAGTGCCGCCGTGGAAAGGCACGTAAGGATTTGCTCGAAGCGGCTGAGGTGGGACGCAAAGTTGCTTGAGAATACAATAATATCATCCAAATAGCAGAGGCAGGTGTTCCATTTCAAACCTCGCAGAATAGTATCCATCATTCTTTCGAAAGTGGCAGGCGCGTTGCGGAGGCAAAATGGCATAACGGTGAATTAAAGGCTTAAAGGCTCTCTTCGGGCGGTCGTCGTCTGCCATGGGCACCTGCCGATAACCGGAGCGTAAATCTAACGAAGAAATAAACTCTGCTCTCTGCCGGCAGTCCAAGGCATCATCGATACGAGGGAGGTGGTATACGTCTTTGCGCGTTATTTTGTTGAGTCGGCGGCAGTCGACGCAGAACTTGATGGACCCGTCTTTTATCTTTACGAGGACAATCCGTGAAGCCCAGGGACTGTTGGAGGGCTCGATGATGCCAAGTTTCACCATGTCGTCCACTCTTTCGTCGATGACACGGGGTTCAGCCGACGACACACGATAGGGGCGTTGTCTATTAGGGCATTAAAGCTGAGTCGTCGATGGTGTCCAAAGCTGAAATATTTGCATACCACAGTTTCGCGACACCGGTCAAGTAAAAGTTCACATTTTTGAGCTTTTCGCTGGCGTTCCACTTATTGTAAACGCTCACCAGTTCGTATTTGGCAATCCAATGTTCGACATATTGGTCGTCGGTACCGCCAAATATGGGGGGATCACGTTGCCGGAGCGCGCCAGGGCAGAAGACAGGTGCAGGCGCGGATCCGGAGTGCCCTGATATGGTCCCGAATCATTCATCGCGAAAGGTCGTCGTAGTATCCGGCTGCGAAGTTCCAGCAGGTCCAGGGTGAGGACCAAATGTTTTACAAGCAGGAGTTGACCCGACGAAGCAGTGGTTACTTTGCACAAGGTGGTGATGGTGATGATGATGATCCCTTACTAGTGGCCCTTACCGGGCGGCAGGATCTTTGAGGTATATACTTATTAGGCTAAAGATAAACCTTGTAATTTTAGACTACAAGAGAGAAAAAAAATATAGCTAATATTTGAAAATTCTTCGGAGCGCACAGTCAGACTATCCTGTGTGACGTTTGACCGATGTAACAACGGTTGGAATTAGTAATGAAAATAAGCCAATATAAACTAGCATAAGGGCTAATACGAAGCAGGCCAGCGATCACAGCATGTAGTTTTTCTCTTCTCTCTTGCTCGAGCCCCTTGTCCAGTACCCTTTGTCCACTGCTCGAGCCCCGTGTCCACTGCCTTCATTACAGTTCATTATGTGCATATTTAAGTGTTGAATTAAAGCTGCTTTTGCAGACTGACGCTTTCACACTACGTGTATATATCTGCTTTTTTTTCGTATGAAACATGTGATTTAAAAAAAGAAGATTTAAATTTTACTCGTATTGACCGAGTTCTGTCTTATTGAGAAACCGATCAGCTTTATTTTGTGCACTTCACAACGCACGAACAAAATTAAAAGGATGGTCAACTAAACAAATGGCCACGTCGCCCGAGCGGCCAGCGGACCTGCAACATAGCACGAACACCTTCCGCTTGCATGCGAAGTGGGAAAGGAGGGCTTACTCTACGACTCTGCTCCTCTCGGTTTCGCGCCCTTTCCCTCTATTAGCCGACGTCACCAGTGACGTCATTGCTAGTATATACCAGTGTTGCGGAGGGTGCCACTCCGGAATTGCAATTACTCTTGAATCATTCCACATTTTCGCGACCCCGGGATGCTTGGAGGATGGAGTGGGAAAAGAATTACGTCTTTTTCCGAAAATAGAGCACATTTTCGTTGTACGCGCTGTTTTTCAACCTTCAAACATTATAGGTGAGAGCCTCGAATTAGCAATAAAGCAGTATTTTCAAAATGGCTTGGCTGATTACAAGCACAGTACATTTATAAGCAACGCGCGCACTGCAATTCTGTCCTTATATAGACTGTGTTGCTCCGAAGTTTGTCTATTATTCGCCTAACAGCGGCTCTATGCCGTTGCTTAACAGTTGGTCAACCATAACCAAATTGTAGTTTTCTCCATATTGACGACCGCTCCAGGCGCGTGGCAAAACTGCTTAGTTTCTTGAACACTAGTTCTGTCAGCATAAAAATACGCTATGTCGTCAGTTTAGCATTAACACATTTAAGCTCAAACAATAATAAAACATCAGAATTCGTTCAAACATGCAGACCATGCAGAACTGCCCCAATGGGAATTAGTAGGGCGGTTGTATTGCATGAGATACGTCACTTGGTAACGTCTTTTGTGTGATTTTGCATCAGCTATATGGGGCGTTCACTCCTAACTTGGTAAAACTAACAAGATGCCTTTCTTACGTTGAGGAATTACAGGAATGAAATTGAACGGCCCGGCCATTCCCGGAGTGGGAATAAGCAAAATTTTTCCATTCCGAGCAATTGAAAGGAATGGAACTGCGGCAAGTTCTAATTCTCCGGAATTAAATTCGAATGGAATGGAGGCGCCCATTCCGCAACACTGGTAGATACCCGGCAGCCCTCAGTGGTGGAAGCGGCGCTGCCGCAGCGTATCACCACGCCAGAGCCCGTCGCATGGGAAGTATAGGGAGTTCCTGCCCCCTGGCGCTGTACCCAAACCTGCAATAAAATACTAACTGCCCTGCATTCTGCTCCTGAATGGGTACTCCTCTCCTGCTCCTGAATGGGTACTTCATCACCTGCGGGTTTGAAATTTGCCAGTTCTGCAGTTCTGTGTGGTTATCTCAAAGCTAATCACACCCACCATCGCTTTCTCGTGGGAAGCATGACCCATATATGACGCTTAAAAGCGGCGCCACAACATGTGACATACGACAATTAGTCGTCGCTGCACAACGCTACGTCACTCATTTTATCATTGAATGTGGCACCAACTCTCTCTCGCTGCACGTTCGCGTAAACTAAAAAGCTCAACAGTTGAGGTTCCGGTTGTGGTACGAAAAGTTCAGGAATACTTCAGGACTCTTGTCGCAACGTGAAGGCGTTCATATAAAGGAGCACGATTCACAAGGTTATCGCTGACACCGAAAAATCTTTACTGTCTTCAAATGCGCAACAGTAATTTACTTTTATCTCTCTACAAAATTCAACTTTTCTTTCCGCGGAATTTGATGTGAAACCACAGATAACGTGCAACTTCAGTTTCACAGCACTTGGCAAGCAATCGATAAAACAAATGACAAGAGTCGGCCTTGGTACGATTGCGCGCATAGACGCCATGTTGCGCGTAACGCGAAATGAAAATTTCACTCCGACTCCGCAAAAGAATGCCTCTCAAAGCACCTGTTTTTGCCCTACCAGAATTGTGATTGCGCATTTTGCAAGCTTCACGCTAGCGCACAAGCTCTAGCCGGCGTCAGAACTATGGGGTTACATAAGCAGAGTGTGCTTGTGCATAAGATGAAGGAAATCATTTGTTGGCACTACTCAAAAGTGTGGCCCGCCAAGTGTGCTGCAGTCAGCAAGCATTGCGTGATAATTCGCAGCAAATGTAGGGTAATATTAAATCAAATATCTACACGTCGAATGTACTTGTCAATTAGACGAATGGAGCCACTAGCGTCTTCTGCACCCAATTATGTATTCGGAAGCGTCCACTTCGGGCAGACAAAGTGATAACGCTGAAAGCCTCTCAGGATTCACGGCATTATACAAGCCCTGCGGTAACGCCCGCGTTTTATTGAACTAAACATTCTTAAAGCAAATGCAATGCGTGGAACTGCGATTGCTGAGTCAAGATGTCCATCTCTCTTCATGTATACATATCCAACCTATAGTCTGTTAAAATCTGCGCTGCTTTCTATTCACAACGCCTTCACAAGGAACAACACATTTGCTCGGCCAGACACTTTCGCACTCACTTGAAAGGTGCGAGTGTGAGTACGAGTGACAAGAGGTGTGCGTAGACGTAAGAACATGAAGTGAACGTGAGTGCGTGCCATGAGTGAATAGGAGCGAGTATGGATTAGAGTGCCTATAAGTGTGCGAAACGAGCTTGAACCCGATTGAGTACTTGCGAGCGTGAGTGAATGTGAGTGTGTTAATGAAGTGAGCATGAACGCGAGGAGCGATAACTAAACTAACTTAAGTAGCCATGAGTGCTACTAGATGTGAACATCAACGTGTATGTGTTCCCGACTGTGAGTGGACAGTTATTTACAGTTGTAGTAGCGCAAGTATGAACCGAGGTGTGAACCTGCGAGTGAGTAAACGTATGAGCGAATATTGTCACGTGGTCGTGACGTCGACGAAGACAGCGGTCGGCGTTTGCAGGATGAAACTGTTTATTTGGCCGAACTTGTGGCCGGAAAATGAGAACTAGGACTACAGCAATACACGCTGTACAATGATAGCGGCGAACAGGGCGTCGTCCGTCGATCAACTGACAAGCGGTGAAGCGCGTCGGCATTTAAACATGTGCCGTCGAATATTCCAGCATTATCGCTGGCAGTCGTGCAAATTCTAGAATAGGCTCGGGTGTGCGCGTCCTGCGCGCAATCTTAACAAAACGATCTACAATGATCGCGAAGCCTCTCGAACAATGAGGCGCGGTTTGCGCTGAGCGTTGCTGACACTCTTTGTGGGCGAGAAACGAATAAACCAAAAGTGATAATAAGAAACGCCCGTGGCAATGCCCCCCTCTGAAAAAGCATCGTCCCGATGCTGCAATGCATGCGTCCAATGCATGCAACAATAAATAACAAGAATAAAGCAACAAAGTACAATAAACAATAAGCACAAGCAAGAAAGTACAATAATAAAGCAAAATGACAGTCCTCAGATTCGCTAACGCGTGTAATATGGTTTGAGGCGCACGACATGGACGACTTCAGGTCGTGCACGGCGCCGCTGAGAGTTCGTAATGCCGTCAGGGACAACCTCGTAGTCGAGTGCGCCGAGGCGGCGAAGTACCCTGTACGGTCCGAAGTATCGTCGGAGAAGCTTCTCACTAAGTCCCCGTCGGCGTATTGGCGTCCATACCCAGACACGGTCGCCGGGCTGGTACTCCACGAAGCGTCGTCGAAGATTGTAGCGACGACTGTCGGTGCGCTGCTGGGTCTTGATGCGCAGGCGGGCCAGCTGTCGAGCTTCTTCGGCACGTTGTAAGTAAGCGGCGGCGTCGACATTTTCTTCGTCGGTGACGTTGGGTAGCATGGCGTCCAGCGTCGTCGCCGGGCTCCTTCCGTAGACCAACTTGTACGGAGTCATCTGCGTCGTTTCTTGGACGGCCGTGTTGTAAGCGAAGGTCACGTACGGAAGGACGGCGTCCCACGTCTTGTGCTCAACGTCGACGTACATGGCCAGCATGTCGGCGATGGTCTTATTTAGACGTTCGGCGAGGCCATTGGTCTGCGGGTGGTAGGCGGTGGTGCGGCGGTGGCTCGTCTCGCTGTATTTGAAGATCGCCTGAGTTAAGTCCGCAGTAAAGGCGGTACCTCTGTCTGTGATGAGGACCTCTGGGGCGCCATGACGCAAGACGATGTTCTCCACGAAGAACTTGGCTACCTCGGCGGCACTGCCTTTGGGCAAGGCCTTTGTCTCGGCGTAGCGGGTGAGGTAGTCAGTTGCTACGACGATCCACTTGTTGCCGGAAGCCGGCGTGGGGAACGGCCCCAGTAGATCCATCCCAATTTGCTGGAACGGCCGGTGAGGTGGTTCGATTGGCTGCAGAAGTCCCGCTGGCCTAGTCGGCGGTGTCTTCCGTCGCTGGCAATCTCGGCAAGTCTTAACGTAGTGGGCTACGTCGGCAGCAAGGCGTGGCCAGTAGTATTTTTCCTGTATTCTGGCGAGCGTGCGGGAAACACCGAGGTGTCCAGCCGTCGGGTCGTCGTGTAGGGCCTGGAAGACTTCTGGTCGCAATGATGAGGGCACGACGAGAAGGTAGTCAGTTCGAAGTGGCGAGAAGTTCTTCAGGAGAACGCCGTTCCGTAAGAAAAACGACGGCAGTCCTCGCTTGAATACCTTCGGAACAACGGCGGTCTTGCACTCGAGGTACTCAATAAGGCCCCCCAGTTCCGCGTCGGCCCGTTGCCTTTCGGCGAAGTCGTCGGCACTTATGGTTCCGAGGAAGCAGTCATCGTCGTCGTCTTGCGGCGGTGCGTCGACGGGGGCACGAGACAAGCAGTCGGCGTCAGAGTGTTTTCGTCCGGACTTGTACACGACGGTAATATCGAATTCTTGAAGCCTCAGACTCCATCGTGCGAGACGACCTGAAGGGTCCTTCAAGTTAGCTAGCCAGCATAAGGCGTGATGGTCACTGACAACTTTGAAGGGCCTGCCATAGAGGTAGGGGCGAAACTTTGACGTAGCCCAGAGGATGGCAAGGCATTCCTTTTCTGTTGTGGAATAGTTTGCTTCCGCCTTGGATAGTGACCGGCTAGCATAACTGATAACCCTTTCAAGCCCGTCAGTCTTTTGCACAAGGACGGCACCGAGTCCTACGCTGCTTGCGTCGGTGTGTATTTCCGTATCGGCGCAATCGTCGAAATGCGCGAGTATGGGTGGCGTCTGCAGGCGTCGTTTAAGTTCTTGAAAGGCTTGCACTTGCGCCGTTTCCCACCTGAATTCCACGTTATTCTTCGTGAGAAGCGTCAGTGGTTCGGCGATCCGTGAAAAGTTTTTGACGAAGCGTCTGTAATAGGCGCATAAGCCGAGAAATCGGCGCACGGCCTTCTTGTCAGTGGGTGGCGCGAAGTCGGCGATGGCAGCTGTTTTCCGCGGGTCTGGGCGCACTCCAGACTTGCTGATCACATGACCCAGAAACAAGAGCTCGTCGTACGCAAATCGGCACTTTTCTGGCTTCAGGGTCAGTCCAGAGGCGTTGATTGCTTGAAGTACTGCCTCAAGCCGCCGGAGATGCTCGTCGAAGGTTGAGGAAAACACGACGACGTCGTCCAAATACACAAGGCACGTCTGCCACTTCAATCCGGCCAGTACGGTGTCCATGACACGCTGGAACGTCGCAGGTGCCGAGCAAAGACCGAAAGGCATGGCCTTGAACTCAAAGAGGCCGTCGGGTGTTATAAAGGCAGTCTTTTCTCGGTCTCTCTCGTCGACTTCGATTTGCCAGTAGCCGGTCTTGAGGTCCATCGACGAAAAGTACGTCGCGTTGTGAAGTCGATCCAGGGTGTCGTCTATTCGTGGGAGGGGGTACACGTCCTTCTTCGTGATTTTGTTCAGGCGCCGATAATCAACGCAGAAACGCAGTGTCCCGTCCTTCTTCACTAACACCACGGGTGACGCCCACGGACTCTTGGACGGCTGGATGATGTTGTCGCGTAGCATTTCGTCGACTTGTTTCTTTATCGCGTCGCGCTCTCGAGTAGAAACTCTGTAGGGGCTCTGACGGAGTGGTCGAGAATGTTCTGTTATAATGCGGTGCTTCGCAAGGGGCGTTTGTCGGACCCGCGATGACGACGAGAAACAGTCCCTGTATTGCAGGAGCAGGGTTTTCAGCTGGTCTTGCTTGGCCTTAGGAAGGCTCGGATTGACGTCAAAATCCGGTTCGGGACCTCTGTTCGTCGAAGCAGGTTCGGCAGCATCGAAGAGGGCGAAAGCATCGCTGGCGGCTACACATTCGTCGATGTAGGCAACCGTCGTACCCATGTTGAGGTGCCTATATTCGTGGCTGAAGTTTGTCAGCAGTACCTTTGCTTACCGTCATGCAGCTCGGCGATACCTCTTGCGACGCAAATTTGACGATTCAGGAGTAGGTGCTGATCACCCTCGATGACGCCTTCAAGGTTCGCAGGTTTTTCGGTGCCGACGGAAATAATGACGCTGGAGCGCGGCGGAATGGTCACCTGCTCTTCTATCACATTCAATGCATGGTTGCCTGGCATCGCGTGGGGCGGGAGCGCTTTGTCTGAGGTCAGTGTTATCGACTCAGACCTCAGGTCGATGACGGCGCCGTGGTCACTTAAGAAGTCCATTCCAAGTATCATATCCCTGGAGCAGTTTTGTAGGATTACAAAACTCGCAGGATAAGTCCGGTTATTGATGGTGACTCGCGCCGTGCAGACACCAATCGGCGTTATCAGATGGCCTCCAGCGGTCCGGATCTCGGGGCCTTCCCAAGCAGTCCTAACTTTCTTCAGCTGTGCTGCGAACGGCCCACTGATGACGGAATAGTCGGCTCCAGTATCGACGAGAGCAGTGACGTTGTGGCCGTCGATCAGAACGTCGAGTTCGCTAGTGCGCCGTCTTGCGTTGCGGTTAGGTCGCGGCGTCGGGTCACGGCTACGTCGGTTTGCACCGCTGCTTCCGCGTTGCGTCGTCAGGTCTGCTTCCGGTCGCAAAGTTTCGTCTTCAGGGCGTCGTTCGGCGTGCGGCGGGGGCTCGGAACTTCGTCGCGGCGTGGTCGTCGACGGCGGAGGATCTTCAGCATTTCGTCGTTCAGCAACCGCACCTCCATCGGTTGCTGCCCTTAGTTTTCCGGATACGGGCTAGGCGACCGGCCCCGGTTTGGGCCAGTGTACTGCCGGCGGTGCGGTGACATGTAAAGGCCGGGCGACGGCGAGCGGGAAGGTCGTCGTTCTTGCCGCTGTGCTCCGGTGAGATAGTCGTCGATGTCGCGAGGCCGTTCGCCTGGCTGCGGGCGCGGCGCGTTGACGGCGAATCCGCGTAGCCCCATCTGTCGGTATTGGCAGCGGCGGTACGTGTGGCCGGCCTCCCCGCAGTGGTAGCAGAGCGGGCGGTTGTCAGGGGCGCGCCAAACGTCGGTCTTTCGGGGGGTGTAGCTTTGGCTTGCAGGCGGGCGGGATAGCGTCGGAGGTGGCGGCGGTGTCTGGCGACGGAAATGCGACGGCGCGGGGCGTTGGTGATAGCGCGGAGTGGCGACAGCATGGCGTGCAACGGCAGCATAGCTCATGGCTTCCGGCTCAGGTTGCGGCGGTGCAGCAACTCCCAGCGAATGCTGAAGTTCCTCGCGAACGACGTCGGCTATGGAATGCACCTGGGGTTGCGATGCAGGAAACATCTTTCGGAGCTCTTCGCGCACGACCGCCCTTATCGTCTCACGCAAGTCGTCCGAGCCCAGCGCATGTGCTTCCCCGTAGTTCGTCGTCGGCATGCGGCGGTTGTATTGCCTCGTGCGCATCTCGAGCGTCTTCTCGATTGTTGTTGCCTCCGCCAGGAATTCTTGGATGGTCTTGGGTGGGTTTCTGATCAGTCCCGCGAACAGCTCCTGCTTGATTCCTCGCATGAGGAAGCGCACTTTCTTCTCCTCGGGCATCTCGGGGTCTGCGTGGCGGAACAGTCTCGTCATTTCTTCTGTGAAGAGTGCCACGTTTTCGTTAGGCAGCTGCACGCGGGTTTCGAGCAGAGCCTCGGCCCTCTCCTTGCGGACGACGCTGGTGAATGTTGCCAGGAACCTGGTGCGAAAAACGTCCCATGTTGTCAGGGTTCGCTCTTGGTTCTCGAACCAGGTTCTAGCTGCGTCCTCCAAGGCGAAGTAGACATGCTGTAGCTTGTCTTCACTGGTCCAGGCATTGAAAAGGGCGACTCGGTCGTAGGCTTCGAGCCAGCTTTCTGGGTCTTCGAACGACGATCCGCGGAAGGTTGGCGGCTCCTTGGGCTGGCGAAGAAGGATTGGCGCAGGCTGCACGTGGTCGGTCATAGTCGCTGTGGTCGATGTTGAGATCTGCGGCTGCCTGGGTTTTTCGGGAAGGAGCCCGTGCTCTGGCTGCAGTCCCTTCTGCCTGCGGCTTGTTCGACGATCCGGGATTTCCTTGCCGTCGTCCTCGTCGCGGCTTGGGCTTGGGTCAGCGCTCCGCGGTGGCGTCCGGATCATGGAAGAAGCAGCACCTCCACCAGATGTCACGTGGTCGTGACGTCGACGAAGACAGCGGTCGGCGTTTGCAGGATGAAACTGTTTATTTGGCCGAACTTGTGGCCGGAAAATGAGAACTAGGACTACAGCAATACACGCTGTACAATGATAGCGGCGAACAGGGCGTCGTCCGTCGATCAACTGACAAGCGGTGAAGCGCGTCGGCATTTAAACATGTGCCGTCGAATATTCCAGCATTATCGCTGGCAGTCGTGCAAATTCTAGAATAGGCTCGGGTGTGCGCGTCCTGCGCGCAATCTTAACAAAACGATCTACAATGATCGCGAAGCCTCTCGAACAATGAGGCGCGGTTTGCGCTGAGCGTTGCTGACACTCTTTGTGGGCGAGAAACGAATAAACCAAAAGTGATAATAAGAAACGCCCGTGGCAATATGATTAAAAGTAAACACTAGTGTGTGTGCCTTTAGGTGACCCATGACACATGACCCATATGCGTTTGAGTTGATGTGGGTGCGAGGCGAGTCAGAAGGCAGCGATGAAGGTCCCGAGGTCTTCAAATTATATGGCACCCCGTCGCTCAAAGTATTTCTTCTGGCTCACTCATACTTAAAATAACCAGAACTCTACTCAGACAGGCGCACTTCCGCACATACTCTTTCCTCAGCAGCATTAACTCAGACGAACCCACCAGATTTTTATTGTTCTCCAGGCGAGCTCACTCGGGCGGTACGTTACCCATATGCAGGCCTGCCGCGTCCGCCATAACTAGGTCGAACGAGGATGTCTGACATACTTATGATCCAATACATGACGTCAGTGAAAACCGGGGGGTACGAGTCGACGCGACTGAAGGAGAGTTTGCCTGTGAGTGCTAGTATGAACTTCAGTATGAACTTCAGTATGAACGCGAGCACTTGTGTGCAGACTTGGCTGAGAATGAACACGAGTAAATGCCGGAGGGCGACTACATGTGTTGCCAGTATGAACGGGACAGAGTACCGCCGAGATGAGTAAATGCAACGGTAAATGCAAGTGGTGTGAGCACACCCGAGAAACAAACGAGAAAACGTGTGCATAAACGTAAATGAGTACCCATGAGTGCGAAGAGGCATGAGATTGAGTGTGAATGCCGATGAGTGAGCAAAATGCGCGCGTATGAACTGTAGCGAGTGCGCGTGGTGCGAGTGAACGCGAGTAAACACTACTGAGCCAGAGTAGACATGAGAGTGCCTGCGAGTGTGAATACACGTCAGAATAAACGCGAGTACTTCTAAGTGAACGTGAGCGAACACGAATGAGTGCGAGTTGACGCTAGTATGAGCACGAAAGCGTGCCTGTTAATTCGGTAGTCTTCATAACAAGCGTGGGAAATTACGCTTGAGTGAGTAGACACGAGTATGAACGCGAGAACCTACGAGTTCATGCACGAGCACGAGTCAGTACTTTGGGGCATGGGTACACGTATTAACGAGAGCGAGTATGGACTATACCGAGTGCGGAACTTGAGACAAATTGGTACTAGCATACTCTTGTAGTGACGACGTGTCTAACGCACTAGTTGTATTCATAATTAGAACATCGCTTCTTTCTGGTATGGCAAGCCAAATTGTGTCAGAGAAACACCCGACTAGCTAAACGCTAGTCAGGAATGGTTAAGAAATTTCACAACTCGAATACAATGCCCATTTTATTTCTCCGAACAAACTGCAGGAACCACAGAGTTTATTACTGGAAAACATCAGAAAGCAGATAAACAAAACAGCCCAACTGCCCCTTTGAGGCGCATGCTGTCGCCAACCTATACAATCAGGACACAAATACAGAAGCTGCGTAGCAATGCAAAGCATAATGGACTAAGACATTTGGCGGTACCATGGGTTAGAACAGTTCATGTACTACATACATAGATCCCTCTAACAAAGTATGCAGTTGTGCGTTGTCTTAGCCAAACAAAAGGAAATACAAAAATTGATAGCAGAGGCCTACAAATGGTCAGTAAAATGCATAGAAGGAATACACAGACAGGCAACAGAAAACGATTTAATGCACGCCTCAGTATTTCTAAGAGTTTTTTTTAGTTGAGGTTGCACTTATAAGGACTTTAAATAAAACGACGACATAAAACAAAGGTAAATGGCCATCTCCCTCGTGGGTATGAGCCAGTCTCCTTAGGGCAAGCAAACAAACAAACAAACGTAGTACATACATCGATAGTCCCTTTAACAAACTATGCAGTGACGCGTTGTCGTAGCAAAACAAATGGAAATACAAAAATGATAGCAGAGGCCTACATCCAGTTAGTAAAACGCATAGAAGTACTAGGTAGGGACATTTGTAAAACAGGAAATAAAAACAAGTTAACGCAAGCCTCAGTGTTTCAGAGCATTCTTTTTCTTTCATTATTGAAGCTGCACTAATAAGGACTTGAAATAAAGCATAGCTCTTTTGTAGACAGGCTACTGTAATCAAAACACTTGGTGAAACAATACAATAGCCGCATTTCCTACACGCAAGGTGCGGCAAGCAAAGTATACATAAATCTGCTGCGGAACAACCTTCAGAAAAGTAATATAGGAAAACGTTTTCAAGAGACCTTAATACATACTGAGAGTACCTGTCAAATCGAGCACCAGAAACAGCGCCCAGGCATCACTCCTCAATTAGCAATCTATATGCACTCTAGAAGCTCACAGGCTTCGCCAGGAAATAAAAAGACCTGAATCGACTTGTGCACTACAGGTCGCTTTATATTCTAAGCAGTGGCCGTGCATACGTTCCCCGCAAGAGCATAAAAAGTGACATGCAATGCAACATCAAATACATAGGGTAACACATTACTTGCGCCATAATGCAGCGTATTCCTGCCAGTCCGCATGTTTTTGTTCGTTATGATTATGACCCGCCCCCCACAAACCCCTCCAGTCACATCATGCGCGTTATGGCATATTGATGCTCTTACACGTTTAACAGGCAATTTCACGCAGTTCATTGCCGAGTTGGAAATTGTATACCAGCGAAGACCCAATGAAAAACTGGACAGGCAGCTAGAAATAACATTTTGGACGATCAGCTTAAAGAACGAATGGTTCAACCATCAACGTTGGAGGATATGACAATGCTACGGACGATCCCGCCAGTAACGTTTGACGACGATGCAGCTGTTCACTGTACAAACGAGAACCCGTCCCCAAATGTGAATGACAAATGGAAACTTTGGAATGGAAACAGCTGTTATCTGCGAAAAGCAGAGAGACTATAAACGTGACGGTGTCTCGGCGACCATGACCAAAACGGAAATTTGGCGATGACATGATATGGCGAATCATTTCTCACGCCGATTACCTTAATTCTGGGCTGGTGGGTGGTGGTGCGTTGGCCTCGCAAGGAACACTTTATTGTCGGATGGATGGGTCTGTCGTAGCAGCAGTCCGGATGGAGGTTGTACCTTCATGTCTGATGAAATTCAAATGGTCACAGCTTAGGTTGTTAAGTTGGCCGTACAGATGGTGGGAGCCGTACATCTTGATTACAGACCGGATTGTCGCACTGGGCTCCGAAACCCTGGATGGACAGTGACCTTGAGGACGAGATAGCGGGAAGGAACGCGTTTCAAAATGACTTTTACAAGCTGGGTATCCTGGCAGCCGCCCGTATTTCCGGAGCCGTAGGGCGCTCGACATTGTCGGGCGAATCACCCTCGATAATTGTAGAATCGGGCGGTCTCAACAGGCAGTTATCAGGGCTCACGGCTCGGACTGTTACAGGAGGCGCGTTGGTGGACGACGATTCAGGCAAAGTTCAAAGGAACTGAGACGTGCTGTGATATCCCGGATTCAGTTTTCAAGCTTTGGTTGTATCCAGCAGTGAGACAGCTTGGCTTGCTAGACAGTGATGGCTGTAAGTCTTCGATCACCCGTTCAACCACCTTGGCAAGTTCCATTGAGGTCAGAAGAGCTGAACCTGCAGAAAGGCCTCAACTTATGGAGGTACTCGTTGAGGCCATAGCACTTGCAGGAAGAAATGCTGTACTGAGGTCTTGCTTGTTAGAGCACTCGTGTGGCGTTTGAACTGCGAAGGCTTACACTCTGCGCGTTATTCGGGCCTTCTGATCTTCCTTGAGTGGCAGGCGACCGGTGAGTTCGGTCTTCAGCAGCTGGCGAAGGCTGGCTGGTGGCGGGGTGATGAGCACATCATGATGAGCACATGATGAGAACACCCGAACCAATTTTGGCTTGGCGGGTGTTCAGGTGGGCGACGACGTAATCATGGTCGCGCTTGGTCTTCGGTCAGGTGTGGCAGAAAGAACTGCACCTCGACTTACGCGAAACCTGCTCTAAGGCGAGTCCACCGAAGACTTCAGAAGCTTGACTGGCGACACGACCGGACGGTGTGTAGAGCAGCGCCCAGGAAGCTTGCTTGGGGGGTTCCGAATTCTTCTGCTGATCCAGGAGGCATGGCCAGTTTTCAGTTGGCGTTCCACGATGATGCTGCACCGAATCATCGAGTTCGTGGTGGTGTCCCTAAAGCCTGCTGTCTCAGTTTCTCTGGGGTTTCTTGCTAGTCCCTGGCAATAGGTTGTGTGTATCACCAGATGTGGGATGTTCCGCGAACCGGGAAACGAATCCCAAGATAGCAAAAATGACAGCAGCTTGTTGCATACAACAGGTGACCATACCGACGCAACCCGCATCAGGGCAGCAAGTGTGCCTCCAAGACAGGCAGCTCCATTTCCAACGTAAGAACAATCATTGCCGACTACGAAGCAAACCGTTCTGCCCACAAGACCACAGCGGATCCATGCACGATCTTCCTTAATGTCAGGAATATGGAAGACGAGGCTTGTAGGCCAAACATGGAGGGCAGTGCGATCATAGCAATGGAACACGTCCATCGTGGACTGCAAGAGTAACACTATAACAAGAGTGAACATGTGTGGAATGATATGAATAGAAGTCCACCTGTGCTTGTACCCTGGCTTGGCGAGGACTCACTAGGGTCCTAATCGATACCTAGGACGATTATTTAATGCAGGAAAAACTAAGCATTAAGACTCCAAAATGGCATTTCGCATCCGAGAAATCCGGCAAGGAGCCTTCTCCGACGAAAACGCAACAGAACTTAACATTTAAACCCCGCCTATTGTCCGCTAAAGCGTGTTAGCTAAGAACCCGCATCACCACACGACACATGTAGTGCTGGTGCCTACAGCAGGACTTGATGCAGATGGACAAGCACCAATTGGGTAGATACCCACCGAACACGTCCTGTACGCAACCTGCCTCAGGTATAACTATTGTGTTGCTTCTCCTTTTACTGTAGCCACAACCCGCGGCCGAAATTGTACATGACTTCAGGTTCATGAACCCTGAATCTATCAGAGACGCGTCGGAATCCAGTACCCTTTCGGTTTCGTCACGGAGAAGACCCTACAAGGCAGAAAGCTCGTAAGTGGCACGTAAGTGGCTACAAGAAAGCTCGTAAGTGGCAATAGTGATTGAAATCGCGAACCCCTTGTCAAGCTTGTTGGTCGCTCGCCCTAAAATTAGATACATTGATGAAGCAGGTGGCAACGATGGCTTTTCCTGGGTTCCGTTCACAGTTGCCAAAGAAGCAGTTCGACGTTGTCCATTTTTTTGAGCGACTCAGAGCCTGGACGACACCGACAGTTTGTATAGCTTCGATGATACACAATTCGCTTATGCAGGAATTGTAGGAACCACATAATTACTGGAACATCAGAAAGCAACAATCAAAACAGCACAACTGCCCCTTCGCGCAGGCTACTGTCACCAACCTATACAATCAGGAACATACAGAAGCTACGTAGCAGTGTACAAGCGTAGTGGACCAAAGAAGACATTTTGCCGTACTAGAGATTAGAAACGGCTACTGCGTACATCGATTAGGTCCCTCTAACAAACTATGCAGTGACGCGTTGTCTCAGACAAACAAAACGAAATACATCTAGTTAGTAAACGAATAGAGGTACTAAGCAGGGACATTGTACAACAGGAAATAAAAACAAGTTAAACGCACTATCAGTATTTGAGAGCATTCTTTCTCTTTCATTAATTGAAGCTGCACTAATAAGCACTTGAAATAATGCATGACCTTTTGTAGACTGGCTGTTGTAAGCGAAACTACTTGTGAAACATACAATAGCTGCATTTCAATTAACTAAACGCAAGGTGCGCAAGCAAACTATACATGACACTGCTGGGAAAAACCTTCAGAAAAGTAACATAGGAAAACATTATCAAGAGATCCTTAATACATACGGAGAGTAGCCTGTCAAATCGAGCGCCAGAAACAGCGCCCAGGTATCACTCCTCAATTAGCATCTATATCGCACTCTAGAAGCTCACAGACGTCGCCAGGAAATGAAAAGACTTGAATCGACTGTGCACTCCATGTCGCTTTATATTCTAAGCAGTGGCCGTGCATACGGTCTCCCGCAGGAGCATATAAAGTGACATGCAATGCAACATAAGGTACACATTACTTGCGCATAATGAAGCGTATTCCCGCCAGTCTGCATGTTTTGTTGGTTATGATCATGACCCGCCCCCACAAACCCCTTCCAGTCCACACCATGCACGTTTTGCCATGTTGATGCTCTTGCACGTTTAACTGACAACGGCAGAGTAAAGCACGCAGATGATTGTAGAGTTGGAAATTATATACCACTGATAAGACCCAATGAAAAACTGAACAAGCAGCCAGCAGTAAGATTTTGGAACATCCGAATAAAGGAACGGTTCAACCATCATCGCTTTCAGGATAGGACGATGCTATGGACGATCTACAACTCTGCCGTGCGAATCAAACCAATTCCGATGAAGTAAATAATTGACGTAGCGTTTGACGACGATGCAAGCTGTTCAGTGCTACAAACGAGAACCGGTCCCCAAATCCGAATGACAAATTGAAACTTAGGCCTATTCGCTACGAAGGATTGCGTCTGCGCCATCACCTCATGACCGAACAAGAGCGGCATGGAAGTTCACTGTGATCTCTAAAAGGGCACCAGTGACTGAACGAGATATCGGTGTACACACACACACACACACTCCACGAGAAGAATCCGACACATACATGAAAGAAGGCAGAAACGACTCGACAGGACCGCCGATGCATTCACAATTAGAGTTTTGAAAATCGGCGTTTATATGCGGACATACCAGCTTACCACGTGTAACGATGACTCGCTTATACGAAGTTAGAAACCTACTTTGAAAGCAGCATTACAATGGGCGAGTGCATATGATGCTTCACTGATGCAGTCCTTTCATTTGTTGATATGGAAAGATTCGACGATTTTTCTGCTTAAGTGATCCCTACGAGTTTGAAGTATTGTTTTAGTGAAAAGAGTGGCATGCAACCACACTTCTAACAATGCGAATTAATATGTGAATGAACGCTTGTGAGCGACCAATCACGTTCGAAAAGCACGCACAAAAACGCATCGGCCAGCTTGGCCGGTGCAAAGTGCTCTACGAATGAAACTCGATGCGCGGAGCGCCTGGCTGGTAGCGGTTCGGCGTGCGTGAGAGCTCTTGTCACATCCGGTATACAGCCGTTCAATATGTGGTTCTTTGCGGCACCGGCGGAGTGCTGCTTCCCATGGCTTCAGTACACCACGCACATGTACCATGCCGTGGGAAACGGCTGGAGCTTGCGGGCGTGCGCTAAGAATTCAGCACTACACCGGATCCGCCCGGAACCACAGACTGAACGACCATTTTCCTGATGCAGTCACCGTGCGCCCGAACGCTCACGCCCTCACCGCCAGCAGCCACGCTGTCAGAGTCTCGCGTTTTGAATCACCGAGCAGTGGACATCTTTCCACGTGACGGAGGCAGATGGTACGTAACGGCAGTTGTACACTAATCATCTATGCGTGCGTAATCGTGTACCCAAACAGAATATGGATCGATATTTTGTTATCTAGCCTCAGAAAAAAATTGAGCCGTACCTTAAATTGACATTCTTTAAATTATGCGCCATTTCCCGGGCATAAGCTATCGAGACGCATTCGGTTCCTCGGCATCAGTTTACTCCTCAGGCTCAACGTCGGAGTGCCGGTGCCTACATCACTAGCGAACTTCTCCGCTGGACTGCGCAGAACGTACTCCTCGTAACCAGCGCTTATCAGTCTAATGACCTGAGCGCTGAAAAATTTGGCTAATATTTTCGAGACCTGACGGCGAGAAGGCGGCGCGCAGGCAAAGGTAGGTCATGCCCTTTTATGCGGTCTTATCGCGGACTACAAGACAGCATAAATGGATTTGGCAGTAACACGTGAATAAGAGCATGCTTGCGGGGCGCACAATCGGCGGTCGGCAAGGCCCCGCAACTGCTCTTCCGTGTACTCAAAATACCTTGAAAAATAGCATAGCCTACTCTTGCCGGCGCTCGGCTTGTCGAAGTAGTCTGCAGAAAAATAGCTAAATTTTAAACGTCATGGTCGTTAGATTGATCAGTGCTGGTTACGAGGAGCATGTTATGCGCAGAAATGGTTGGCGATGTGCGTGCCGAAAGAGATACCGAGCAAGTGGAAACGAATGCATCTCAGAAGCAATTACGCGCAGAAAAAGCATAATCGAAAGAATGCCGGTACACAGCATTTTTTTCTGCGCCAGACACTTTTGTAAGTGCCTGCCAGGCTAGATTCCAAAATATCAACCAAGAATATGCGGTCTGGGCTAAATATTACGCATGCATCCAAGTTTACAGTGGAGAACTCGCGTTGTGCACTCTTTGCCCGCCATCTGCAAAGATGTACAGTGCCGTCCACTCTTAGGGTGAACACGGCTCAGTGTGGTAGCGCTCTCTGGAGCGCAGGATTATCCGGCGTGGCCGCACATTGAATTCAAGTGGCAGGGGCGCACACGAGCGCGCCGCTCTTGCTGTACTGCAGCTAAGCAAGAGCGACGCCTCAATACAACGGAGCCACGCGCTGGGGCGATGTGGAAGACTACGCACAGTAGCCCTCATGCACTCCCGCGCGTCCCCGGGGCGCATGCGCTTCTATGCGCGGCCGCACTGGCGCTCCGCTGAACGCGGCGATGCTGCGCCGTGTTCACACTAAGAGTGGGCGCCACTGTACAATGTTCGGCGATTGCAATGCCATGCTCTGACCGGTTGGCTGGTGGCGGTGAAAGTGAGGGCAAGTGCGTTCTCGAAAGACCGCCAATGCACCATGTAAAGGGTCAGTCTGTTCGTGGTTCTCGGTGGATCCGGCGGTGGGCTGCAATCGTTAACGCACGCCTGCTAGCTCCTGCCACGTCGCGTAGCACGGCACATAAGCTGCAGTGTTTTGAAACCATGGCATACAGCGCTCCAGCGTTTCCACCATGAAGCAGACTTAAAGACCGTCTACTGGATGCAGTCCCCAGATGTCACAAGAGCTCTCACCCACACAGTCAGTCTAACTACCTGAAGCCACGCACTCGGAGCTTCACGTTTCCAGCTGCAGAGCACTGTAAGTCGGCCAAAGTGGCTGGTGCGTCAACACTTTTGGAAAACAAGAAGTCACCGAGAAAGATTCAAACACTAAAGAGCAGTGCTATTAATGCAGTTGGATGCCGCTTTTTCCTCAAACGTCCTTTCAAATAAAACGGATCAGCTGACCAGAAAAATCATCGAAACTTCCCGTATGATTAAACGGCAAGAGAATTGACCCAGCCACGCGTCATTTGTACTAGGCGATTGTAACGTTTCTTTTTTGGAAGATTAACCTGAAAGATTCTAACATGTGAAATTCCTGGTCCCACGTGGTGCGCTGGTTTGTTATATTAACGGTCTGCTTGGAAAATAAGCCGATTTCGAGTGCAGTGATTGTCCTGTTGAATCATTTCTTTGTCTTGTCTACCTCTTTCACACGTTAAGATGAACTGCCACTGGCTAGACCTACTGAACACACACACTTTACTCAACACAGAAAGCGAAAGAGGGGTCGGTCTGTCGAGTTCTTTGAGACAAGGTAAAGCCCTTGCCATGTTTGACGCGAAAAAGCATCAATACACCAAAACCCTGCTCAATGTGAATGGATGCCTCAATCATCACCAACAAGAACATGCAGATCGGTCGAGGAATTTCAGCACAACCTCTGGGTGTGTGCAGATAAGATCGAACACGACGTCGCGATCACCATTCCCGACTTCGACGAATAATCGGGAGAGTTTGATCTTATGACTACGACGGAGAAATTCGCTATGAAGAAGAATCGTGCGCGATGAGTTACACATTCCGAAATGATACAATGATATTTTCATTATATAAAATTTTCAAACGTGGCAGATTCTGCTACTTCTACTAGCACTGGAAGACGTCGCACATATAGACAGGTGGTTGTCCTAGGTGGATTGAAAGAATCGCATTATAAGTCCCACACAGGCAGAAACAGCAGCAGTCCATCGACAAATGTCGATAGGCTAGTGGTCCTAAGAGTTGACCGGAAGCACAGCGGAACAGAGTTCTTACATGGAGTGAAGACGGGAGGGCACGCGGCAGTGAGTGGCTTCCCTGTGCGATGAATACCAGAGGAGGCGAGCAAGTGATAAAGGAACGTGAAGCCCGATATTTCAGGGTAAATGTGCAATGGCGGCTGCAGGGATATCTGGAGTAGCACCTTTCTCAAAGGCATGTGCTGGACGTGTAAGGCCATCCTCCATCGAACACCGAGTGCACCCGGCGCGATCGAAGGTTCAGAAGCTGCAACGATAGCAAAGATTTCATGCTTAGACGTCGCGCCGACACAAGGTTCATACAGCAACGTAAGACAGCGGAATTACCACATATGCTGGGAGCATATTCCTATGTCGCTAATTGTAGGCTTTGGCAGCTGTTGTGACCTACGCAGTTCATTAGCAGGAAAAGTAGAGGAGTCTTCTATCTGGAAGTCTGCCTTGTAAATATTTGTTACGTATAGAATTGCACTGCGCGCAATACAGGACAAAGCACTTGAAGAAGCACACGCGGACCGCGTTGTATACAGCGTTTTGAATCCGTTACGTTATGAACGTAAGGCCAACTAGCCAAAGCGTTTGTTATGCTGTAAACATTTGGCTCCAGATGTACTTATGTGCTCAAATATTCAGCTGTTGCGAAGTAGTAAAGACATTTCGTATGAGAAGTTGTGTTACGTGCTACACACAAAACAATTAGCGCAACCATGTCGGTGTACGCACACCGCCTTAGCCATCAGACCTGCAGGAAGGGCGCGTGTCTGCACGATTTTGTCATCCCACAATGCAGCGGAATTGCTGCTGAACGGAATGACAGCCGCGAAAAGCACCGAAATAGAAGTGCACGAACACAGATACATGGGTTAGCGGGTAGTTTTATGCAAACGCACGGACGCGTTTCAGCTAACACAGACATCTATCCCAATCTTTTATTCGCGCTGCGGTCCCACCGTAAAGTTAAACCAATTGCCATATCGCTTACCCATTGGCGTTGGTGTTCCCCCACATTACAAAATACCCGTCAATCGCCTTAAACATGATCTGATAATAAAGTATTCGAATAGATAATCTGCCACGATTTTGCGGAACGTTCCATGAACATTAACCCCCGCTAGTGCATATTGACATCCAACCATACAACTCGTGAAAACAGTCACAAGAATAAAAATGCGCTTACGTGAGTACGCGCAGATCGTCGAGAAACAGTGCGCTGAAGAATGCAGTCGGCGCTAACAGGGAGTCTCAACAGCGTGCACAAGGATGGTGAACGGAGGACGTGATATGTCGGCGGGGAGGGCTAGCTGACGTAGATAAAGGACCCGCGGTATTGTTCCTTGCTTGCGCCAGAGCCGATGGTTGGATGGCTAGAAGAAAAAGCAAGCCACCTCTTAATGGTGTAGATAGGTCAATGTGGAGTGCGCTGTGGAGGACACATCAAAACGTTTCGCATTGTAAGTGGTCTACGCTACTGCTTAAGATCACCGCGGCATGTCACTACAAACACGGCATCTGTAGGTAATGATGGCCATGCTGCCAGTGTACGAGCCAAAATTACGTCGCCATGGTTAGAAGACGGATTACTCAGCCTTAAATTGGAGCATGTG